>NC_142529.1:14340800-14538300 GCF_964205215.1 Stylophora pistillata
CAAATGGAATGCTCGTTTCACCTCTCCTGCCCCAGTTACAGCATGCAAGTCCTCCTTCTTTTCGCTTCTACCATGAAAATTTCAAACTTTAATTAAAAACAAAACATTTATGCTTTAGGAAATGCTGTGAAAATTTAGTGATATTTGAACCGTGAAATCAATTGCTCAGTAATTTAGTTCCTTGTTGCCATTGTTGCGTATATTTTTTGCTTGTCATTTTTTATTATGTTAGCCATAGCCCATATTTCTTAATTATTCAGGAGCTATTGGATGGGCAATATTGTCCGTTTCTTCGAAAACACAGTGGGATGTTTGTCAGAGAAACGTGAGTTATAGGAAAGAGATAAAGTTTAAAGTCCAAAGCTACATATAAAAGCTTTCTAATCTGAAAGTATCGCGATTTGCATCGAGAATACATTACTTACTAAAACTTTACAGTCGACCCGAGTTATTTCTCTTTTCCATCTCCACGGCTCCTCCATGCACAGCTGGACTTGATGTTACAATCGTTCTCGACAAATCCCAGAGCGTTAATTGGGTAATCTGGCAAAGGTTATCACCTTCTTGGGTAACCTGGTTAAAAACTTCAATCCTGCCCCTGACACAGATCACTTGACAGAACCTCTGTCTTTGCCCATTTAAAATAAATGAACGCAAAGCGTCCTTGCTCGCCTGTTTCTTCTCTCTTTCGCTCGCTTTGCATTATCCGTTTTCTTAAAGGAAACCACTGGTGGAAAACGTCGTTGTTTTATCTTCCAAATTGATTTGATTTTTAAAATGAGATTTATCAGCATAAATGAAAAGGAAGAAGTAAATGTGAAAAAAATTGAAATAAAGATCGCTTATTTTGAAAGTGGGTTTTCTGAGCGCTGCTATCCATTTTGAATCTCGAAACACTCTAGGACAGGTTCAATTTTTGCATTATCCCCTATGGACTACTGTGGACAAAATATGGCAACCGCATGACGTCATGCGATGCCACCCACTGAGAAAGTCACACATCAACATTTGCCCGTATTTGTTTTCAGTTTCTAACATTTGGCCCTGTTTCCCATTTTTTTGCCCTGAATCTTTGAAATATCAGACATTTCCATCTATTCAGTGGCAACATGTAACACCAGTGGCGGTCTGCTTTTTGACCCTGTCCCTTGCAGTTTACACTCAATGCGTTATCTTTTGGCCCGGTAGTCCAAGCGATGAGTTTATTTTAGTGATGCCATGTATTCTCTGTCTTATCTTGGGACAAGACAGAACCTGTAAAATATACCACTTTAGTGTAACGTCAACTTAACTGCATTGTACCTCAATAAAGCTTAGCTGCTGAAAATCTTTTTTTTGGGAATGTTCCATTTTCACTCGAATTTTCCATATCAATGCATATACAATGTATGAAAACAAAAAAGAGTGTGCGCATTTTTCCTTTTTTCTGGTCATGTCTACCTATAAAGCCTTCCTCAAGCCTTTTATCCTGTATTTACTCACTAATGCTTGCTTCTAAATATTCATTTTGGTAATTTTGGAGTAAGCAGCAGTTTGAGTTATTGGGAGTCGACTATTGGTTTTAAACTAGAAATACATTGGTCCTCAAAAGACAATCTAATAAACATCTTGTCTGCGATTTTCATTGACGTAGCATCTCTCCCGAAGCAATTTCCTTCTATTAAGATCTCCCGTTATTGAATACATATTTTTCCCTTTCTTCTTCAATTCTGTTTCTACCAGAGTTGCATCAAAACTTAAACAAAAGCGTCATGCACACGCTCAACGAGGAAGCTGTTCGTTTTCAATTACAATTTTCAATCATCCGCCATTTGCTTGGCACAATAACATTTGGAAACCCATCAAACAGAGAAAATGCATTTGTGACCTCATGATCATCCGTCCATCAGTGAATCCGCACACGAAACAAGATTTTTTTTTTTTAATATTAAGCATGCAAGAGGGCTGATCTCTATTTAACAAATGGTAAACACCACAGCGTACACTATTGAGTTATGGATGCACGCGGGAGGTTGCTAAGCACGAAAGAAGCGTAAGAGTCGCTCGAGGCGATAGCCGAGAGCGACTCTAGCTTCTTGAGTGCTTAGCAAACCTCCCAAGTGCATCCAATAACTCAATAGTGTACGCTGTGGTGTTTACCATTTGTTTTATAACATGACATTGATACATTGTAGCTAAGAGTTCCCTTTTATTTAACAAATCTTACGTGACCAGAAAAAACAATCGCGCGCGGAAAAATAGTCTTTGCATTTGCTCACGTCAGCAGCGTACACCCATGGGCAAATGGGGGACGCTAAATTGACCAATCAGAGCGCGCGCTTTACTTTGGTTATGTTATAAATTGAGATGGGAAAAATATTAAGAGATCCCACTTTTATCCCGACAAGCCTATTTCGTGATTACTTCACTTTCCAAAGGATTTTATTGGCGAAAATAATCGTAACCATCAATAATATGAAAATATACAACAACGAACAAAAATGACAACAAAACATGCAACTGCCGACAAAAACACATACCCTCTCAACGGAAACTGCCTCCAATGATCAGTTATCTACCATCTGGTCTCTTATAGACAGTCTTTAAGTGGTCAATTTCATGGCCATTTCATGGCGTATCCTCTCATCAAGCTAATCTTAAATAGCTCAGATAAAAGATGCAGCCTCTGCCTCTGAAAACTTTCTAATCATCTGCCGACCCGTATTGTTATTACTCAACCAACGTAATGAACTTGTGTCTTCATTACGTCATAGAAACAAAGCGATGCTGCATAACAGCCGAACAAAACATTTAATTAATTATACAATTTTTATAGTATATTTTGGATGGTTACGAATATTCCCGCCATTAAAATTCTCTTAGGAGTCAGTTAACCACGAGACAGGCTTGGGATGAAAGTGCAGTCTCTGTTTTTTCCTTTCTCATTATATATCGCGCCCTACTTTTAAAGAAAAATCGAAACGTAGACTTCCTATGTGTATAAAAACTGCGGGTACAATGCGGTGGGGGGGGGGGGGGAGTGTTTCGACATTATACTTGTGACCCACTAACCATCTCGTAGACGCCCACTGACCCAATGTGCGTGTGGATGAGCAACTAGGCCATAAGATAATAGGCCATTTTACAGTTGTGTACTTAGTTGCCAAGCCTTTAATTTGAAGTGAGGCTGAGGGCGACATTCTTGTGATAGAGACCAGTATCTAATTAGCATGATAACAAAGACATTTACATTTGAAAAGCAGCAACATCTGTATCATAACAAGGTCCCCCTTAGTCTCACTCCTGTTCAAAGGCTTGGCAACCAAGCCCACAACTTTAAAAGGACTATTCATTGATTTAAATTGAAAGGGAAAGGATAAAAAAGGAGACCTCCTTTAGTGGTACACGTTGCCATCTGACTTCCTCGGTGAGTACCATTTTGGATTGGCAGCGCTCAGAAAACCCACTTTCAAAGTAACCGACATCTGTTTCAATTTTTTCTTACTAAATATTTCATTTCCATTTATGCTGAAAAATGTCATTTTCAATTGAAAACGACGACGTTTTCCACTATCAGTTTCTTTTAAGAAAACGGAGAATGTAAAGTGAGCAAAAGAGCGAAGAAACAGGCGAAGAGAGAGTAAGGATGAACATTTCGTGGTCGTTTTATTTCAAACTGCAAAAGACACAAGTTCCCACTTTAAGATAGCTTATTTTCGATATGAAATGCACACACAATAATTCCGTCAATTGCTGTTGCTTCATACGTGACTACCACATTTGTTTTGACCCAAAAGTACAGCGTGTCTTGAAAACCGGCCACTTTATCCTGAAAAATAGACACAAAAGGTTAGTTTTAGGAACGCTTGCGCATAAGAACATTTTGTCCGTAGGCATCATTGTATGATAATAACGTCAATAATAAAAACGATAATTTTTTCCAATTTGAAAACAACTCTATCCAAAAAAATCCAAATCCTACCTACATACCACATTGCTCAGTAAAGAAAAGAATCTGTTTGACATTATATAATTATGTAAAAAAAGTTGTTATCCTCGTTTTGTTTCTTTAAAATACTGATCTATAAAAAATGGAGAAAACGATAAAATGTTGCGTAAAAAAGAAACGAGTGATGTATTTACAAATAAGAAAACCAGACTCATGATGTCTCCCTCCGATGAAATAAAAAAAAAAATTATGAAACTACATGCACCATTCCAGCTGATACATTATCAAAATAAAAATAATTCTCTCGAGAGTTTAGAGTACGTCTCTTTGTTCTTTAGTAAAGTAGAGTTGTTAAGAGCTAATAACCAGATAATTACAAGGAGGATAATAACAATAATAATAATAATAATAATGAAAATAGTAATAATAATAATAATAATAATAATAATGAAAATAGTAGCAATAGTGGTAAATGTGAGGATAAAGAACTCAAAATAGATCCATTTTTTCTCCCTGAGAGTGCCGGATGAATTTAAAAGCGAGAGCGACTGAGATATGTGCCTTGACAACTTACCCGAACAAGCTGCTCCCTTGATTGTTTCCATCATTTCATCAAGCTTATCGAAGTTTTGCACCTGCACCACAGTACCTGTGCCTGCGATGTCGTGCAAAGTGTTTTCATCCACTCCTGCACCAATACCCACCGCCACAATGTTGATTTTATTTTTCTGCAAAAAGAGACGAGTTACTTTTAATTGAAGAAGGAATAAATTAAATTTAAGGGCCCAATAGCACTTTTCTAAGTTGCTGGATCATAAAGTGAGGAGGACTGAATGCTAATTCATCTCAACAAGTGACGACTGCGAACACAACACAGGGAACCTAACCAGGGCTCGAACCCAAGCATTTTAATACGTGCTCAAATCCTTAGTGAAATCCTCCTTGAAGCATCAACTGTCATTGATCAAACCTTTTTATAATCTCTTTCATACCCACCTCGAAATCTTTATTTATATCTTTAGCAAATGCAGCGAAGTCAAAGTCCTTGTTTGGATGAGTTGGTTTTCCATCTGTGAGTACAATCATGACATTTTGTTTGTCTGGCCTGTCTCCTCCTGCCTCGGTAAACATCGCGTCCCTCGCCATAATTAGGGCCAAATCGGTGCGAGTTTGATATTGTAAGACCATCGGTTCGTTGGCTATTTTTTGTAGTAGAGCGTCTCTATCGTGGTATTGTGAGTCGCTAAATTTAAAAGACAGTTGTGACTTTTTGTTAAAGGTAATAAGGCCAAAGTGATCTGCGTCAGGGGCAGGATTGAAGTTTTTAACCAGGTTACCCAAGAAAGTGATAATCTTTTTCAGATTACCCAATCTAACGCTCTGGGATTTGTCGAGAACGATTGCAACGTCAAGTCCAGCTGCGCATGGAGGAGCTGTGAAGATGAAAAAGTGAAATAACTTGAGGAAAGATGGCAAATGCCATTTTTGATATTTGAGTCTTAAAACGACATCATAACATTATTATTTCAAGTATTACGTTGTACAGACAATGACAATCCTTATTATTCAAAACTGATATCTCCTTGTTTCCGTTGAACTGAGGGGCTTATCAGATGAATTTTCAAATATTTCCAACTAAAAAATAGTCGCAGTAATGGAAACAAGGAACTAGATTACCGAGCATACAATAAATTTCACGAATCAAATTTTCACTAAAAATTGACAACATTTCCTACAGCATAAATGTTAGGTTTTTTAATCAAATTCTGGATTTTCCATGGTAAAAGCGACAAGAAGAAGGACTTGCACGCCTTAACTGGGGCAGGACTGGTGTAACGAGCATTCCTTATAAATGTTATGACCCAAGAAGTTTATACGAACTTTATCGTCACTTTCGCGATCTACTTGTGTAAATAACCATAGAACAAACTCTTTATCCCATTTCTTAAGTGCTCCAGGCTCCTTAAAACAAAGTAGAGTACTGAAGATAACCTTAGCTGCAAAAGATCTGGATAACATCACCCTACAAATACTTACGGCATGGCTGTTCGTTGCATGAAAGTGTCATCTGAGCGGGTCCCAGCCCACTGCAATCCTTTCCACCATGTTGTGGAGGGGGATTGGTACAAGTTCTTGTTTTAGTTATTACTCCTCCTCCACATGTTGCACTGCACTCCGACTCCTTCCATTCGGTGTATTTGCCATCAATTGCTGAAAGATGAAAATAAAAAACTTAATCTTTAACAGGAGATTCAAACAGCGTATGACGGAAGACACAAGTAGTAGAATGCAATCATTGTATATGAATAGAGAGTCTTAAGAACTAACAACTCTCAATTTCACCAAAGAATAAGATCTTGAAATTCTAGGAATATTTTCTTGTCTCATAAATACGTAACAAGAAAGTTGCCACATTGCAGGGCGAGACTGAAGATGACAACGTCTGTAGCTAAGTTTTAGGAACTTTCCTAGACAGTGTTTTAAAGGTTAAGTTGCTCTTAGATTTCCTCAAAATGCAACAGTGCTAACATTCTATATAAACATTGTGGAGGTGGGGATAAATTTAACTGGTTTTAGGTCAACACTATACCTCAACGTTTTGCTTAAGTGTTACCGGTACACCTCTTAGACGAGTACCAGATAACAAACGTGTAAAGAATGCAATCAAGATAAAACAAAATAACTCATGATTTTAAGTCATCAGTAGGTTATTAATCACAATAATCTTCCCAAGTAACGTAAAGCGAGGTGATATCGATTAGATTAGACCCAGGAACAGGCGTAAAATACGGTCAAAGCTAAGAATAAAAACGAGATTAAAGATACTATTCCCGCGACAATTGCTGCAGCAAATACTCACGGCATTCCTCTGTGTTGCACGATTCGGTTTTCTCGGACGGCCCCAGTTCAGTGCAGTCCTTTCCACCATTAGACGGCGGAGGACTGGTGCAGGTTCTTATAAATGTTTTTACTCCTCCTGCACATGTCACACTGCACTCCGACTCCTTCCATTCGGTGTACTTGCCATCAATTGCTAAAGCATCAAAAAGATATTTTTTTTCACCCTTATGCACAACCCACTGTAGACATGGAATTTAAAAATTGGTTTTTAGACTCAAGTACAACAAAATTTATTTGATGCAATTTTTGTATGCATAACCTTCCACAGGTTATGCAAATTATGAAATAATGGAAGGCCACTTCATTTCAGTTAGAATCAAATGCTAAACCGTGAAGAAAAAAATACTTTACAAACGTTTTATAAAACCTTTAAAATGCTTCTTCCTTTATTTTTAGTTACCAAACATTGCTCAGAACAAAGGAAGGAAATCTTAGTGGACACCTTAAATTGATGTCCTATGTCTTGTGCTGTTGCTTTCCCTTTGTCTTTTGAAGGGCTGAGGAAAGTATTCGCAAAACGATTGTTTGTGCTCACCACATGATTCCTGGTTGCATGAAAGTGTTATTTGAGCCGGTCCCAGTTCACTGCAATCCTTTCCACCATGTTGTGGAGGGGGATTGGTACAAGTTCTTGTTTTAGTTATTACTCCTCCTCCACATGTCGCACTGCACTCCGACTCCTTCCATTCGGTGTATTTGCCATCAATTGCTAAACCATCAAAAAGAAATATTTTTCACACTTATGCGCAAGCTACTGTAAGCATTTAAAACTTTAAAAATTTGTTTTAGAATCACGGAGAACAAAATTATCTTATCGTAGGTGCTCAAAAATCCACACGTTACTGAAAATTATGAAATGATCGAAAAAAGATCTAATTTGATGAACACTCATTACTTGAAAACAAAAATTTCTATTTCAGCTTACGGCATTCTTGCTCGTGGCAGGAAAGTGTCATTGTAGCTGGCCCCAGTTTACTACAGTCCTTTCCACCGTTAGATGGCGGGGGATTGGTACAGGTTCTTGTTAGTGTCTTCACTCCTCCTCCACAAGTCACACTGCACTCAGACTCAGACCACTCAGTGTATCCTCCGTCAATAGCTTTATGGGAGGAAAAGTAAAAGTGCTAAGTTAGTAAGATGAACCCTCGAGGGGCTCAAGGTTAACGGATCAACTGAAGATTAGCACGAGGAAGAACTGAAACTGTATCTTTGATAAAAATCATATATCCTTGAATATTAACATGGTCATAATATTAGAAAAAAGCAAACACGAAAATTTGAAAAAAAGAAGTTTATGCGCCAGAGATGATACAGCATAAAACTTTTAATTCGAAAACAAAATCTAACTCAGTCCGGCTTAGGTTGCCCTAGCAATAGAAGAAATATGACCTGGATCCGTCGTTTTGATCTTCGTTTGTAATGAGGACGTGGGTTAAATATCTAATTTATAATGCAGATAATAATTTTAGTTTGAACCAAGTCAAGTCATGTTTTTTTTTAAACGAAGAGAGCTAAGATCTGAAGGCTGTATCATTTACTCAGAGAACAAGATAAGAAAGGGTTTAGACGGCACAGAGGTATAGTTCATTGTTAAGGTTTCAAGCCCAATAACTAGGAATCCTAAAGAATTAAATTTTTAAATTAGGAACTATTAATCTACCGATTCTCGTATGTTCTCTTCTCATCAAGATTGAGAGGATTGGTTACTAGTGATGCAGTGTGCTACAAGTTGAGCTTACCACAGTAAACTTCTAACACCTCGTCTAAATTTTGGCTTAGCATTTTAAAGCTCGGGAACAAAAGAACTCTGCCTTTTTCACCAGCGATCTCTTCCATTTTCTTCTTTTGCTTTGACACACTTTTGCCAACCCCAACAACGACAACGAGAACATCTTTAGCCTGATACAAAACAAAAATTTTAAAAGTTGGTCAGCTAGTTACTTTGATATATACTTTTCGTACGGTCTCCTTGTGAAAATGAGTGTGGGATAACAAATAAACAATTTTATATTTCTCTACCAAACTTACTAGAAGGGTAAACAACTTCACGACCTCGTCTGACTTAAACTAATTACTGATCCAGAATCGATAAAGTTGCTAAATTTGCATTATTGAATTGAGGAAAAAGGCCATGTCATCTTTATAAAAAGATCATTTGTTTTCCTGCACACACCGCCGCCCAGTTAGCTCAATGGATAGTGCGCTGGACTGTTGTGTTGGAGGTCGAGGGTTCGAGCCCCTGCCGGACCAACGCTCAAGGTCTTAAAATAATTGAGAAGAATTTGCTACCTTTCTATAACATCAAGAAATGGTTAGATATTCTAGTCTTCTCGGATAGAAATGAATAAATGGAGGTCCCGTCTCCTGCAGGGTTGGGGTAGGAGACGTTAATTTCCCACACACGAGATTACCGTGTGATGGATCCCTGGGGTGGGATGGGTGGGAAGGTGAGATCGATATGGACTGAAGCGGCTGCCAGAGGCGCCTGAGAAAATGCCGACGTCTGTTCTCAAACAAACCTGTAATTCAGCTCTCTGCAAAAGGTTTGAATAAGCATCATATTAGTATCATAAATTCTCATTATTACCTCAAGCGCTTTCGTTGACTTTTCGAAAGGAATGAATGGTTCCTTGGCTCTCTTTGTAATATGAGGTTTTCCATCAGTTACGATGATTAAGACGTTCTTGGCTTTGTGTCTGTCTCCTCCGGCTGCCGTAAACACCTCTTTGTCTGCCAGGTCCAAAGCTAGATCCGTGCGAGTTCCAAATTTCTTTGGCTTAACTATGAGGATTTCTTTGACAGTCTTCTTCAATTTGTTTACATCGTAGTATTCCTTATCGTCAAGCTTGTTATGGATATCAGCTGTAAATGAAAACGTCCCAAGAGCAACATGATTTCCATCAGCAGAAACTTTTTTTGAGTCAATTAACTCTATAACAAAGTTCATCAGCTTTTTGCGTTGTTGCTTCCTCATACTCCTTGATATATCACCGAAAATCGCTAGATCCATATTCTGTTGGCGGCAGTCATCATCTAATTTCAGAAATAGAAGTCAGAGTTAAAACTCATTAGTGACTAAATATTGTGGCCGTCAAAGCTTGAGACTAGCAATTCGGCTAGATTATTAAGTAAGACCATCAACAAACCTCCTTTTCCAGAAGCCACGCCTAAAAAGAGAAAATTGGATCGTGTTAATGGTCATTCTCTAAACTCGAAATCATAACTGTTACAAGAGATCGTAGATGGAAGTTGGGATGGAGAGATGGAAAAAGCCTGGCATTCTTACCTGAGCATACACCCAAAGTGATAAGCGCGAGAATCCAGAAAGGTTGCATGGTAAATAAAGTTCAACTCCGTAAATTGACTGAAAAAAAGAAATTTGCGGAGAAGTTTCAAAAGGTTGCACTTCCGAAGTGTTGCTTTACAGAACTATTGCACCATCAAGACTTTAAATCTGTTGCATATTGAAGAATTATGATTTTCATTGCTAAGAACTTAGCATCATCGACAGCGTGTTTTGCACTAACGAAGTTTAACCAGAACCCTTAATTTTGTTAGTTTGTTTCACAACAAGTCTATGTAGCTTATGATGGTACTCAACAACAAAGAGCTAGAACCACCTTCTGTTATAGAAAAAATAATTTGCAAGAGAGCATAATAGTGTTTTTTTTTTTGCCTCCGGATGTGTGACGGGAAACTGATTTTGACCGATAAACGTGACTTGAGATGAATTTGAATTTGGCATGAATCTTAAACCCCTTGATGAAATTTTTGAGCTATAAAAATTGATTGAAAGAAGCAGAAATAAAGTCGTAGATACAGAAGATATAGAAATAAAGTCGCACATACTGATCAGAATTAGAAATCAAATTTAGATTACAAACATCCGTTTCAGGCAGAGCATGAAGAAAAATGAACACTTAAAAAAATGCTTATTCAATTTGGATGAAGGGGATTCCAAGGGCCTGTAATCGGGCAAAAAATGCGGGCTACATGTATCCGTTCTAGACTTGGCCTACGCAGCTGGTCAAAACAGGGGGCAATTTGCCAATTATTCCTTTTAGAATTCTCCTAGTCCCACGTACTCTACCAGCTTAGCTTGCCGTAGTCAAGGACAGTTATTCACCTTCTTAATCAGCCATTCAAGTTTTGCCTAATTAGTCAACGTATAATTCTATTCATGCAATCGCCAGAGCAATTAAGATATTTAATGTTTGGTATTTTGGCGTTTTTCTGTTTTTCGCAATTATCATGAACGCAAAAGGTTTCTCTTGATGAAACATAAAAAGGAAGATGGGAAAGATTAATTATGCATTAATTAATTAATTAGGCATTCCACTTCGTTGTATTTCACGACAAAACTTTAAAAACAAAGTCTACTAGTCTGAATGCATAATTAATGTATGGGCTTATACGGTACTCTTGCCAGAAAGATGTATGCTAGAAGATGTTCTCTTTGAAATATAATTAAAGGCTCCGATAAAACCTTTAGAATCATGAGATAAGATACCTTTCCAAAAAAGTTTGTCTATCCATGAATAACGAATGGTTGTTGTCATGAACAGCAAGTCGTGCTCTCTTTTATGCATGCAATAATTTGGCATTATTATAATTATTTATATCAACAGAGAACTGATTCTTTCGGATAAAGATGTATAATTTTGAATAGCGTAGGAAATAAATAGTTTTAACGTATTGGACTATCACTTCTTTCGCGTTTACATTAACAAAGAAAAATCAAGCGCAAAAGAGCTTAACTGTGAAAATAATTGTGTACACAGTATTTCAGATATTTGGTGTGTCTAGAGTTTATTTTGTTACTCTTAGAATATCAATTTTGGTCATTTGGACTTTTTTTTGCTTGCGAGATTCTAACATGACAACATCAATTGGCTGAAGCACGCAGGCACATCGCAATCAAACGTTTGGCCGAAGTAACATCAGAGAAAATCTTTCGTTTCATTTTGATCATTGCTTTTCAATACTTTAAAACACGCTGAAGGAACATAGCCTCACCAATAAGTCCTGCATTACGAATCGATAGACAATGGTGTCGGGTACGTTAAAAACAAAATGTATACACGTTTGGACGATGATATAAATTTTACTCTCTAAATTAGATGAAACTTCTGGTTAACCACCTTTTACTGCTTTTCAAAAGCGCTTTTCAAAATTCGAGAGCTAAAAGTTTAACATTGCTACTCAACTGCACTATACAATTAAACGTTGGAGTGAGGTTTCAGCAGCTGTTTTAAACGCATTATTAAGTGAAAGCAAGAGAAGGTAATGGGATAGCCGTCTCGGTTCCATTCTTTCCCTTTGGTCAAAGCGAACTCCTCCTTGTCTTTTCCCATTTAATGTTGATTTTTCGCTTTGAATCCCGCCAAAGCTGTAATCATATCAATAACACACTCGATAACAGAGAAATGGAGCAGTCTAACACTTATAAGGGTTCAAATAAAACACTGAAAAGGACAACGAACAAATCAACTTGAATTAAAAGCTAAGCTTTTATTTTAACAGGTTTTCCATATCATAAGCCGACATAGTTATTTTGTAGCTTTTACAAAATGCATATATTTTTCAGAAAATGGTTCTCCATTTCGATTTTTTCGGGTTATTCCTTTGGTTCCACGAATTTTAACTGAATTCTTTTTTCCGCATTCATATTTATGCTTTGTTTTCACTCTTCTCTCATGAATGATGGGATTAACCTCCACTAAATAGGATTTTATAGAAGTATACGTTAACTCTGTTTCTGTGGCCCGGCAATGAGATAAAAAATTGAATCGCAACTCTTTTCTTTTCCCCATCCTAAAATGTTTCAGTGTTCAGAAGATTTACTTCAATTTAGGGGAAGTTTCCTATTTCACAAGATTGCTTTAAAATGCTGTGTCCTATATCTTCATCGATGTAGTTAACCTGGATTAGGTGAAAATGATAGGGGTACAGGTTAAAAAGTAAAGCTTGTGAAAGCTACTGTTAAACTTACCTTTCCTTTTCAGATAGCTGACCTAATCCTGTCCGGTAGTCTTCTCGCTCTGATAATTAGAACGTCGTGTGCCTTGTGTATAGACCAAACAACCTTTAAGTAGAAAAGCCTACGAATTATTTCAAGTATTCTAACAAAACCTCATGAATTGGACAGTTTCTTTCAATTCAATCAAGTGGTTAAATCATGGCTGCTAATTACCTACTCAACGTACAAATTAGGTAAACAAAATGAAACAAACGATGTTAATTTCATTACCTTTGTGATTCGTGCTTCTTTGTTTTAATCAGTGTTCTTGTTTTTCTATTTGACCCGTTATTCCGTTTTGTTTTCTTTGCACTGCAGAACGTTCAACTTGAAAGGTTAAGGTAATACGCAGCCTTAGTAACCAAGAGGTCTTTTTAAACACCAAAAATAAAATGTCAGATTCAAAACAACTGACAAAAAAGCGAAAAAACTAGTCCTCATGATCATCTTACAAAGCAAAGTTCTGGTCTTTAACAACCGGTAAAATTCTACGTTATTTCAATTGAAATGTAGATTAGTCTTTGTGCAAAAAATGCTTACCATATGAAAAGAACCGATGAATTTGTCTTTTGGTTTTTTTTTTTTAATGTGGGTCAATTTTTTTTTTTGCCTTAATTCTTGTTTTTTTTTCAAATTAATTTTAAATAGTTTTTATTCCGGATATCTAGAAAAATGAGCAATATGTCTCTTACATTGATTTCAAGTAATGGCTGAAATAGTTTTTTCATGTCACGTGAATATACCGTGACTGAACGAAGCTTGGTTCTACTCGCGCCTCTCTTTAATTTTAATAAAAAAAGGACAAAGGAAGTGAAAAATAAACTAAAATAAAAGTTATCAGTAGTTAAGTCGGGCGGTTGCGTTGAGAGACCAACAAACTGAAGGGGAGCCACGTCAACCACAAGGCAGTGGCGAAAGAAAAATGACTATTAGTTACATGCAAATCAAGTACTATTATTACATATCGCGGGCACAAGTCTTACCTCATTCCTCGGGAGAAATTACAGTAAGAATCCAACCATTCAATTAAATCCATTATTATTAAAAACTTTAAATTACTTCAAAACGATCCAGAGACTGGCACTATCTTTTCACAACCTCCACTCATTTCATAGGCAATTTTTTGGTCAGAAGTCCATTACAAACTAATGACCAACCCGGCACTTTTAAATGCGCTCGCGCACGATGCAAAACTTGTCTTTTCATTCACAAAGCTGAAAAAAACAATCGGGACGCAAACGATCCATTAAGATCACTGATCACTTCACGCGAACCTCAGCCAACGTCATCTATTGCATAACCTGCACTTATTGCAAAAAGCTATACATCGGCGAAACAGGAAGACGACTAGGTGACCGATTTCGAGAACACCTTCGCGAAGTAGAAAGGAATGACAAGGACGCATCAAAACCAGTCGCTAGACACTTTAATCTACCTAATCATTCTAAGCGACATATGGCAATCTGCGGTCTTTCCTTACAATTAGGTAACTCGGAAAGCCGCAAAACTCTCGAACAAAAGTTCATCTTCCAAATTGGCACTCTTAATCACAAGTATCAACGAACGCTTTTCATTCTAACAATTTATTCGTGTTTTTCTTGTCGCCATGCCCCCACCAATAGCGTAGCTTCACTTTCTGCATATTAACCCACACACAACCCATAATTCCTCCATTCGCTCTGACGAAGGGCTAACGCTTACGGTGGCCAATTTAGAATTTCAACGTAGTTGATATTACCAACGCAGCACCACGGTTTCTTTAGAAACTGACCCCCTTTATGCAATAAGAATCGTTATGTAGGCATGGCCGTGCATTCGTAACATGACGTGCGCAGTTTCACTTCTCAGGGTGCAAGTTCCCGTCGAGTCAAGCAATCCTGATTGGGGAATTCCTTTAGAGTTCCGCAAAATGAGAAGTAAATATCCTGAACAGTACTTATGTCAAAAAACAATGAGATTGTATCTCATTCAAACCTCGAAATTAGCTTTTGAGTTAACGATACTACATTCTCAAACGCAATACGAATTATGGCTGGAAGAAAAAAACTTACCCAAGTGACTTTAAGTGAGAGTATGCAACGTAGAGAAACAATTCTTAGAACGGTAAACATTATTTTCATGCGTTAAAATGTCCCAAAAGTGTTGTTCGATGGAAGGTTTTGGTTTAATTCGTACAATTTTCAGAATTTTTAAGACACAGCCTCGCAATTTTCTGGTCGTGAATTCTTGAAAACAACCTTTCAACTGAGTTAAGTGAATCAACTACACGGGTCTCGTAACACAAGAAATTGGTACGTTTTTCGAAAGTTTAATTTTATTTTTAAATGTGAATATCTGCTACAAGTGCTGTGAAACACTTAAGATAATTTTAATTTTATAATCGTACAATTAGAATTTTCATCTCATCAAACCTATGCAGTTTTCTGGCCGTTAACAACGATTTAAGCATGTTGAATTTAATACGCAGTATCTTTCATGTAAGAATTTCTTTCGTAAATAGCTTTTTAGCAGCAAATTTAGAACTTGCACTTGCTTTTCTTAATATAACGTCACTGAACCTATAATAATTTAAATTTGATGATGGTGACTTGTCGCCGAAACTTCATGTTTTAATCCACTACGTCTTATTGTGAAATGTTTTTATTAGTCTTTCGTTATCAGAAATTTAGAATTCTTTGAATATAGCTTTGGTCTCGAATGTTTCTTAGTCGTTTTTCCTTTGTCTTTTATTCATAGATCTCGGGTAGATCTTAACGCGAGGATAATAAAACTATTTTCTTCAAGTATAATTAGTGCCCACTATGTTATAAAAGAATTGTTTCATGCTTCTTGGTGTACGTATAGCGAGTTATGGATGCAATCGATGATGATGATGATGATGTCTGGAGAACAATTAGCTGTCCAGTGAATATATAAGCTAACATAGAGTTTTATATCACTAGTTAACTCAGTGAGTTTCCCCAAAATTTTCCCGGTTGTTAAAACATATGTGTAGCTACAATCTGAACGTCCATTTGTAAATGTTTCATAAAGCTTTTAAACATAATGACCTCTCAAGATCCGCTCACCCATAAATGATTCACAAAATAGCTAGACGCCTTTGCTGTTTTCTAATATTTTTCATGTTAGGCCTGTATGCACTTCACCGAAAAATTTGTCTCGGTATCTGCAAAAAAATTGAAATTTTATTACAACGAATATTTTGTTCGTTCGTGCTTGAGACGTGAGAATGCGACCACAAATGCCGAGATTTCGTGACAGTGCTTTTCCTTTTAAGTCGTTTCTGGTCAACGACTGATCACAAAATCCCCACGAAATGTTTTAATCGCCCTTCTTTGCTGTTTGCTTACTATGCAAAACCTGATTGTGGCTATTGAACAGTTACTTCTAGTTTTGCTGGGATGGATTCGGCTTTTACGGATCACGGAGACTTTAATTCAGCTGCTAAACAGACGTCGACGCCGCCATCGACCTGTAGAATCGTCGGTTTGAAATCGTAACTTCCCTGTAGCCTTTTTCAGTAGACATTTGAGAATGGGGAGAGAGTCATTCGAAAATTTACTAGCGCTACGTTCAATTTTGAAATATGATGACCAGTTGAAGGGTATCTGTCGAGGGAAAAAGTTTTAGGCCTCTATAGCTAGTTGACGGCATCTCTGAAGTTTTGTAGCACTTGCGAGAATTTTGGTGGGTCAAAAAAATCGTTCACACTAAGAATGGTTTCGCGTTGACAGATTTTTTTGCAAAGCAAACAACATTTACTCAATGACTTAACAAAACCGCATCTTTTCCTGAGTCGGCTTGAAATGCGTCTCTAAGCTCGTCTTGCAGCAAGGTTTGTTCTCCTATTTGCTTACGGGGACATTTTCTAATTATCTTCTATCCTACAAACAGGATCCGATTGAAAAATAACGTTCCTGGGAAATATTCAACTACTTTTTCTTGGACTGATAAGGAACCTCTGATTAAACCTCCCACTTTCTGTGTCCAAACAACTTCATTTCTCATCATTTCACCTTTGTTAACCGTGCTTTTAGATGTGAAGCCTGCGAGCGGACCCTCATTAAAAGGGAGTTATAGAAAAGCAAGATGGCAACGTCATTAAACAAAGATATACTGAGCAGAGCAGTGGCTTAGCACGTGCGATATAAATGTTTGTTAATTTCTTTGCGTCCACCGCAAAATAACAATGAGAAATGGACAAACTTTGTTGGAGAACACGAACGACGACGGTTAATTTTATTCAAATTTCTGTTTCTATTTCAACGCTGTGTTCCATGTTCATTTTCGAGATAGTTTTGATGGTGAGAAACAAACTAAATGACTAAGTGCGTTTTTCAACCGAAATTGGTGATTACAGTCAAGCGTAATCTCCGAGTTGATAAATTTCTTTCCCCGTCATGAAGAAGAATCGCATTGTTTGAATTTTATTATATGAAGTATAATTGAGTATCACTCAAGCATAGGTAATAACATGATTTTGAGTAAAATTTTAGTGTTAATAAGCACGAGCAAATTATTTTAAAAGACAGCAAAATTGCACATGCCCTTAGGGCGATTGCAACCCTTTGCCACCCTAAAAATAAAGCTTGACAGTACTGTGCACAGGTTTGCATTATTGTCTGATCGAAAAGTGCTTTATCTTATTTTTCGCATCCCAAGTGAAGGCAATTTGGGTCGATGCTAATCGTGCTACTCTTCATTTGCAGATGAATACACAGGAAAAGCAGTAGAAGAACATTTTAGACCATTCTACCATATTTGATATTCGATCAGCTTTTGGTCCGATTGCAGGAAAAATTTTTAGGGAAAGTTTAGTTCGTGGAATTTTCATTTTCAAACTTGTCACCTCATCACCTTTTCGAACGCCTTAGTAATTTATCTCGTTAATAAAATAGAGGGAAAAATTACTGAATGCTGACTGGTCAATGAAGAGGGTATTTTTTTCTTAATTTTGCTTCAGAAGAGGGCAAAATTACTAGCTCATGATTGGTACTCAGGTTGCCTAGCAACAGCTTATGCTATCGAAAAGTTGTTGCTGAAGATTTCTGTAACAATGGCGTCTCGTTTCGAGATAGTTGACGAGAAATATATCCAAGAATTAAAAGACGAGAGTGAAAACGAAAACACAAGGAAAAGCACGGAGTACTGGAAGAACGTTTTTAAAAAGTGGGCGAATGAAAGAAACTTCCAAGCAAATTTAGAAGAGTACGAGAGCGATGTCCTCGACCGAACACTGGCGGAGTTTTATGCCGAGTTACGAAAAGAAAACGGGAATGAATATGAGCCCGACTGCCTGAAAGTAATGTAGGCATCACTGGAGAGATATCTAAAATCAAAAGCCTATCCGAAGTCCTGGTATCTTTGTGCAAAAATAAAATTTCATTCAGCTCATTTGTGCGTTTGTGGCCATTGATTTTCTGTCAACTTTACATGGCTTCCTATGACTGATTACTGAATAGAGCATTTAGAAATTCAGTAATTTTCCCCTTAATTTCATTCATTACCAAGTAATCGCAATGGGTCCTCGTAAAATTAAGAATTAATATCGCTTGTGTTTTCAGAAGTTGCTTCCGCAACTTCTGAAAACACAATTGATTATAATCCTTAATTTTACTCGACCCCATGTGATTACCCATACAAAAATGAGTCTGCTCTTACTTTTCTTTCTGAATTTAGAAAATCTGATGTTCGTTTAATTAAATTATCGTGCGTTGAGAGGCAATTTCTTTGTGTTTAATGCCAAAGGAAGTTTTATTGTGGTCCCTGTGTTCCCTGAAAAGTGTTTCCTGAAAAGTTTTCTTTCTGGTTGATCCTCGAAGATAAATATGGTAACCATCTTTTTGCAAAAACTTGGTTCGTTTGAAAAATGCAAAAGTCCCTAGCGCCGTGTTGAATCCTGACTGACTTGGTTTTCTCATAGACCCTTACGGGTTTTCACGCTATCATCGACGTTATTGGTCTGCCTGGAAATTTACTGGTCATATCAACGATTTTCATGGAAAGCAGATTTCATACAATGTCGCACGTTCTTCTTGCTAGCCTTGCCACGTCAGACTTTCTCTTTTTAATCTTGGTGAACTCATTCAACATCGCAAACGCAGCTCAAGAAAGATGGTTTTATGGCGAAACTATATGTACACTTCATATTTTTGTTACAGGATACTTCTACTTAGGTACGGTTCTCCATTTCATTGCCGTGTCCTATGAGCGATACAGCGCCATTTTAAAATCACCTTTGACATACGATAGCTCCATAACTACATCGAGAGTTGTGGTGATAGCGCTGATATGGGCACTGCCTGCTCTCCTAACTTTAGTTTCTTCCTTATTTAATTGGGATTCCTCTTTTTCAATATAGAAGTGTCATTTTTCAGGGCAGCAATAGGGTCCCACGTGACTTTTGTACCCGCCACATGTATCTCGCTTGTTGTGCCTTTCCTGACAATCGTTTACCTAAATTGGAGAGTCTTTAAAACAGCAAACGCACTTCAGGGCAACCCTATGGCAGCCGCTCAACTCGGATCTCTTAAACGTTCTAATATGACTGAACAGGGACAAATTGGAACGCGAAGGATCAGAGATCGTCAGGCAGCGGTCGACGTTTGCATTATCATCACGGCATTTCTACTCTGTTATCTTCCCGACTAATGCCAGGGAGACACTTCCTCTTGAAATTATTCCAATTACGCAATGTATCTTCTACGTAGGCTCCCTGACGAATTCAGTTATCTATTCCACTCGCAAGAGGGAAGTTCGAGCTGGTGTCAAGAGAATGCTGAGGCGAACTGGTAGACTGTGCTTTTACAGTCGTTGGTGACAACACGATTGGTGTAACAAGGTTAACAATTCAAGCTTCCACAGCTGGAAACCCACCCAAGCAGGTTTTTAACCAGCCCGGCTAGCCAAACATCGGAATGTAAGACTATTTGTGGAAACCTCTGGAAGTCTAGGTCCTAAAAGATTCAGAATGAAATTTGAGAGATGCCTTTCTCTGATTTAAGAGGGAAAGGAATAATTTGATCACTACTGTCATGTTACTCGTAGAGAAAATTTCTCTTCCCATTTTGAAGAGAAACATTTTACCACAGGCGGCTCAAGCGTACCGTGTATGATTTTGGGGTCTAACGTTCATTAAAAGATCGAATTTCAAGCATAAGTGTGGGCTGTTAAAAAAGGAAAAATTATAAAAAAATTCTGAAAAAATTAAAAAGGACAATTAAGGCGAGGAAAAAAACGTGTGAAGTCCCCTTACCTTTTTTCCGTAGCTGCTTTGTTACCAACGGTCATTTGAACGCTGTTTTGGCGACTTTCTTTGTAACGCGTGCGGTGTTACCAGTCAACTGTATAAAAGGAAAAGTTAAAAAAAAAATTAAGAAAGAATTAAAAATGATAATAAAAGCGAGGAATATATTGTATGAAGTCTCCTTACCTTTTTTCCGTAGCTGCTTTGTCGTTTACGGTTCTTTTAACGCTGTTTTGGTGACTTTCTTTGTAACGCGTGCGGTTTCCAGCCTTAATTGACTGGTAACACGGTGTTACCAATCAATCAAGGCTGGAAACTTCAACCGGTCTCGAACACCAACCATCGCCACTAGAAGATCAATAAATTCCACAAAAGTCGACCGATCTCCCTTAAATTTCCACCCGCAAGAGCGCTTAGTTATTAGCGGCAAAAGTTTCCAAATTCCGCTGCATCGATCTGAGTGACGCTCCGTTTTACCACCCATTCTGGCTACGCGCAATCTTTTTGGCCTTACAACGGGATTCAAATATCGAAGTGCATCTGAACAAATAAAGACTCTTGAGGTGATGGATAGGAAGGTTGTTACCTTTGCCCTATTGTCAAAGAACACCTTCTTGGGATTCGTGCGCGTAATTCGACTGGTAGCACCACACGCGCTACAAAGAATATAGCGAAAACAGCTTTAAAAGGACCGTAAACGACAAAGTAGCTACGGAAAAAAGGTAAGGAGACTTAATACGATATTTTCCTCACTTTTATTGTCCTCTTAACTTTTTTCAGAATTTTTTGTTTATAATTTTTCCTTTTATACAGTTGACTGGTAACACCGCACGCGTTACAAGGAAAGTCGTCAAAATAGCGTTTAAACGACCGTCGGCAACATAGCGGCTACGGAAAAAAGGTAAGGAGACTTCACACGTTTTTTTTTTTCGCTTTAATTATCCTTTTTAATTTTTTCTTAATTTTTTTATAATTCTTCCTTTTCTTAACGGCCCACATATATCAATAACACTCGATGGGAAAAAATGGTGAAGTACGTTTTACGCACGTTGGAACCGTGAGGGTGCAAGAAAAATTTGAACAACCTTCAACTTTTATCTATGAGTTTTTCGCACATTAAGAAACAAAATAAAAACCTAATTTTTATGCACGTTTTCATTAAGCACGTTTTATCCATGCTTATCTCATTTGCTTCGAAATGGATAGAAACCGTTGATGTAGTACCACATTTGGGTTATTTGTTTGTTTGTTTTGTTTTGTTTTGTTTTTACTTTTGTTAACGTCATACGGATTCATCACTCAGCGCCGGAGGGGTAACACGATGGATCTAGTTTCTCATTGGGCGGCTGTTGAGAAGAGACGGTGTGGCCAAGAGGTTAGAGGACTTAGCCTGTGGTCCGGGGTTCAAGCCCGGGTAGAGACGAGTGTGACATTTGGGTTTTTGTATTGTGACCTCTACGACTCTGTTTAGAATTTATAAGAGTGCAACTCTCCAGATAAATCAAAGATTCCTAAGTGATACCACGTTCGTGATCAGCTAACAAATAAAAAAGATGTATGAAGATTTCCCATTGCGAATGGTTATCAGCAAGTTGATACCACTAACGCGATATTGTAAACGTCAATTTTGAGGCTAGATAATTTACAAGACACGCCTGTGTAATAGTACAATGCACGTCATTTAGACTATGGAGTTCATGAGCTTTCATAATCCAGATGCGCATGCTCGAAATCATATTCGTGATCAACAAGTCGGACTCCTCCTATGCGAACGCTTAATTTTGTTGATCAAGCCGAACTTGGCCCTTCTATCAATATTAACTTGCCTCCTGTAACTGTTGAGATCAGATGAACTGTTCATCGATACGGAGCCTTTTTACAAACAACTTTGAGTACGCTAACTCTATCATGTCATGTCTATCTTCATTATCAAATTGACAGCGTCGAGCTCAGTGTAGAGTTAAAGGCGTAGAAAGTCATAATCAAGGGTGGTGTGATTAAAAATCGTCAACGTAATGATCACTGCTTACAGGCAAGGATACTTTATAAAAAACATATGATAGCCTCGATTCATCTAAGGGTTGTTGTTAATTAATAAATTAACAGGTTTGAGCTACCTTAAGTTTTTTTGCCTATCTTCTGTGTTGATAAATATATTTTTTTTGCCTGAGAAAAGTCTAAACATTCCTTCCAGTGATAAAGATGACCTTAATACAAGCATCGATGACAGTTTGGAACATTCCTTGATCAACGCTTTAAACGCATTCGTGTATCTTGCATCATATGAATTAAATGCAGAAAATTGGATTGTAAATTCCCATTTATTGATAAGTAATCTCTAGATAAAATCATCGCCAATTTATATGACCTAGATTAAGCTATAATTAATGTTATCACACCAAAGGTCTGTTATGGCAGTTAAACGTTTTGATTTAAACACTTCCTGTGTCACGAAAGATAAATCTAAGCTTATTCTACTCTTCTTTTGCACTCAGGATATAAAAATTAATATCTCTTCATTTCCTATAAAGATACATGTAGGTCTAGGAATTTCACTTGTCTGTTAAAAAACAAAATGAGACTTCGGGGAAAAATTAGCCAGTAGCCATCCTTAGGGATTAGAGAAAGAGTTAACGTGTCGCCAAAGTTCATGAAATAGGATTATGAGTGAATGACTTGTCCACTACCCGCCGCTTAGCAGACTCTCGTCATGCACGTGCCTTCTGACGCAGGCAGCCGTTACATAATTCAATTCATTACGTAACTATATCATTGCTTCGCGTTTTGCATTGAGGTCACGCGTATGTGGAGTCGAAGTGAATTCGCACGAATCAGGGAAAAAAAAGCACTCGAAGGGTAAGTTAGCCCAATTGTTTTAATGCTAATTGGGTACACTTTTAAAAATATTGAGTGCAGTAAGGAACCAAAACTTAGATCATCGCCAATTCTACACAGACAACTGGTTGGTTAATTTGTATCTTTATGCTTTGATCCTTGAACGTATAAAGGATCAGTTGGAATCGATCTTGGGGTATTTTTTACAAGAAATAAGACCGAAATCCTTTTCAACGTCCGGCCTATATATTTATACTCTAAGCACGGCTTCCAGTTTGGTCCTTTTTGATAATGATTTAGATGAGGGTTTCGAGTAAAAAAAATGGTGAATGGGTTAAATATAGCCTCATTTTGACTGCTCAATTTTCGACAGCAATTTAAAAACATGTTTCCGTAATTTGAATTGCGGGGAACAGGCTAAAAATCACTTTATCAGCGATCATCATTTCGTGAGTGAAAATAAATTAAGGTGGCCCACATCTATCGGCACGAGACCCTTGTCGCATGTCAAATCTAAGAGAAGTGGCAATAATTAAGATCACGTGCAAAGCGGTACATAAAAATCACAACCTCCTTCGTTTACATGAGTTGTAAATTCATGCCGTGGTCGCGATCTAAAGTCGACAACATGAAGTGTGACTTACGCAAAGTTTGGGCAATTGTTACTTCAAAGAAATCAGAAAAACAAACGAGACCACGCTCAAAGTCCATTTCCTGCCCAAGAGAAGCTTCGCGCCAAGAAACCAATATTCTCTTTCATAACGAAGAATTTGAGTTTGGGAAACAGAGTCACATCCCCAACCGTATCAAGCAAAGGCGACGAAAATCTCAGCCTGAAGGTAGACACAGAAATACACGTATATCTGGGAAGGCTCTTTGTGGCCAAAAAGGCCGTGGTGACCCGTGGATGAACAGCCCTTCGTTTAAAAGAGACGTGGACGCCAATAAAGAACATCTTTCCAGAGAGTTTCTGGACGGCTTCGAGATCGAGGACGAACAAGCGATTTGGAATCCACTTAAGTTTAAGAAAACCTTCAGCGACACTAGTATCAAGGACGGTTTTTTGACAACCATACTTTGTTCAACAGAGCTCTGAGCTCAATAGATTTCCAGACCAAAAGTTGCGGGTCCAAAGGCTTTCTAGTCGGTGAAAAGCTATTTCGTGAAGTACTCTGCAAGATCACATGATGTGGTGTCCTTTTATTTTGAATCTAGCCTCAAGGCTCAAGGATATTGAGCAAAGAAATTCTAGATAGGAATTTTCATCCGTCGCTTCATTGTTTAAAACCAACAGGTGGGGAGTTTAGCAGCCACTCAGGTCTTCCATGGACGCAATGTACCTACCACCTCTGTTTGTGTTCGATCAACTTTTATCGAACTCTACGTCGTCTTGCATTTTCCTATGAGGACTGCTCTATCAATTTTATATTTCAACCATATTAAAAAGGATTCCCGGATAGATGAATCAGAGATCGACCGGAGCTACGGATGCATTTTGCACATAACTGTAAATAGAGGTTTTCATTACATGAAGGTATTCACTCTGAGACCACTACCGGATGATGCAGATGACACAAGCTATCATTTATAATAATAAACAAGAAACATCCGGCTTTGATCTTATATTTTCATGGTCATATATGAAAACATAGGACTAATGTGAAGCATATACCCTTGTCAGTCATAAAATGGGATTATTGAGTTAATGATTTAGCACTATTTGTGTATACTTGACCCTTCGTAGCAATTTGTAGAAACTGGCGCCAGAAGTCACAGAAAGGGTGTTTCAGTTAATCAGAAAAAAGAAAAATGATTTTCAAGAAGAATGAGAGAGTGTACCCATATCAAATAAAAGTGATTTTAACTTTACTTCCTTTTGTACAAAGCTTCATTGATATCCTTGTACTTAACCTCTACAAAAGTCCCCAATTCTTTCTGATTCGATCTGCAAAGGGTGTTGTCGATAACAGGACACAGAGAGAAGTGAGCGATTGAGTTTAGGCTGGGTCCAACATGTAACTCTATAAGAGCTAAATTTAGATAGCCTAAATATTTCATCTTCAACATGCGCGATCTACTTTAACCTCCTGCATCACTATATCTTTCCTTCATCCTTTCCAGCTACGTCGTGCCTATTTGATATCTGTATTTCATCGCAAACTGTTATTCAAAAGGTTTTTTCGACCGCAAAAAAAATCAAACAACCTATGAGAAAGATTAGAACATCGTGACCTTACTGCATCAAGCTTCCGGAAAGTTCGCTGGGATGATTGATGTGGCTGTTGCAGACGGTAAGAATGTCTGAAGCCAGCAGTTGATTCCAAGGTTGTCACTTTTTTTGTGATCATGAGCCACATAAAAGTGTTTGAACTTCGCCTTTATTCTCTGTGCCTGTAATGTACCTTGTTGATTTAGTCCAAAGCCGGCCAAAGTATTAGGGTGTTTTGAAGCTCCAAGAGATGCATGTAAAATCACTATCATTTCAACTGAAGGTATTGCTATGACTGATGTTACACCAAATGGAAGTCGATTTGCTTTCAATTTCAAAAGAGAATCGTTCTTCCTCTGAAACAATGCTTCATCAACTTTGCAGTAGTAACCAAGGGAAGATAAAACTCGACTTCCACTTTAGGTTAATAAAGCATTTGGACTTAGTGCATTATGAAATGCCATCAATCACAAAGGCCCCTCTAATGATTAAACAAGCCTCTGTTAGTTTGTTTGAAAGGCTGATGCTTGTTCATCGTGATGAGATAAGGTAAGGGACCAGTCATCATTCATTACTTGCCTGGGGGAGGGGGAGGGGAAGTGTTGAAAAATTGTGGCTGTGTCAAAATAAAACGTACTCGATGCCCACACAGCGCCCCGTAGTGATCAAGTGATTCCACCTCATTGTCGGTCAATTTTCCATAATCTCTCCCTAAATTATGTTAGAGACAAGTGAACCCCCTCCGTTCCCCCTGAAAAACATGCGATCCTCCCTAAAATCACCCAACTCACCGTCCCCTCCCTCCCCCTTCCGCTATACGGGGCGATATGACAAGCCCCATAAACAATTAAAAAAACACAGTCACTCCTGTTCATAGGGTGACACGTGACACGTGACACGTGATCAGTCGACCCCATCGCCTCAAAAAAAAAATGCTTGGTTTGAGGCATGAGGATTGACAGATTGACAGGTCATAAAAAGCCCTTGAATTCCAAAATTTTGGCAAAAGGCAATGAATAACTAAATAAAAATAAAATAAAATAAATAACTTAACACTATTGAAAATAATGCTGATTGGAGACCCCTCGGAAAATTCGTTTTCTTTTCGAAACTTTTAGACCTGAAATTAAGATAGCAAGAGTTGCCCTCAGCTGCCGCGCCTCTCTTATGCTCTCTAAACTTCCGGCGTGCATCCATAACCCGATATACGCACGCTAAGCATGAACTATTTCTTAAACGTCGTGGGACCAACAAACTGCAAGTCAGCCATAAGGGAGTGTAAAACCAAAAATGAATAGTTATTAAATGAGTACTAGCGTTGAGGGACTAAAAAAATTGCAAAGCAGCCACGTCAAACTCAAGGCAGCACAGAAAGTGAATGATAATAAAAAGAAAGGTTAGAAGGAATCGAGATTGTCATAAGAGGTAAAAAAAAAAGAAAATTGTTTGTGCATGCCTAATATAGCAACTTGTACGTGCAGTCTTACCTACAGTAATAAGTGTGGAGCTTCAGTGCGCGTGTTCGAGCTCCGCTATCTACCGAATCGAAATATGGTGTCCAATTTGAATTGCCGCTGTTTTGGACTCTCTAGCCTCTCACGCATGTGATAATCCTTTTGTCTTTTTACGCGAAGACGAGGCTAGTGAGTCCAGGACAATGGCAATTCAGTTGGACGCCATTTTCCGATTCGGTGTATTAACTTTTCCTCGGTTCATACCTACGTAAATCAACATATATTTAAGAAAAGAAAGTGTGGACCGTTATCATACACAAAGCAATAGCGGGATCAGTACGAAGTCAATTGAAATCCACAACAAAATTACCAGATTTTACTGCCAACGACAACAAGGGGAACATGCCTGAGATGATGTGCCCGTGGTATATTGTACCTGCGTTTTCTAGCACACTCGACTGGGATTTCACAAGTAACGCTCACATGCATTACCTTCGCCCTTTTCCTTCTACTTACATAGTGGCTAAATTTATGCCTACAATACAGTTGTTTCTGCATGCTTAATATAGCAACTTGTACGTGCGGACTTACCTATAGTAATCAATATGGGGCTTCACTGTGCGCATTTCGATCTCTGCTGTTATCTTTTCCGCATCGGTTCATAGCCACGTAAATCAACAAATATTCAAGAATAGCAAGCGTGGATTGTTGTTATGCACAAAGTAAAGGAGGGATTACTACGAAGCCAAGTGAAATCCACACCAAAATAATCAGACACTGCTGCCCACAACAACAAGGAGTACACGCCATTTTCAGTCAGATACTACGCTGTAATCCCACCCACGACCGAAAGATGAGTTGCCTTGGCTAAAGAGGACGGCGACAGCGGCATAGCGTGGTCTATACTGCTGCGTGGCTGCGCCTCGTAAGTCTACAACAAAATTTTACTACTGTAATAACGAATATCATTGTTACCAAAAGGACTTAAGGACAGCAGAGTGACAATAACTCTCAAAAAAGAAACAACAACTTTGAGTTTAAATTTACAAGACATGTTTCGACATTCTCATGTCATCTTCAGTTGCAAATGAGCATTTAACGGTTGTACATTTGAATTTATATTAAGGTACGTTACAAATTACGCGTCAGGGCTTACGTTACATTTGAATGTTAAAAACGCGAAAAATGTAAATAGCGCGCGCTTGATTAGATAAAAAAAAAAAAATAAAATAATAACAATAATAAATTAAAAGACCAAGGAACTAAAAGGAAAGAGACAATTCTATTTATTTATTTATTTTTTTGATCTAGTCAAGCGCGCGCTATTTACATTTTTTCGCGTTTTTAACATTCAAATGTAACGTAAGCCCTGTCACGTAATTTGTAACGTACCTTAATATAAATTCAAATGTACAACCGTTAAATGCTTATTTGCAACTGAAGATGACATGAGAATGTCGAAACTTGTCTTGTAAATTTAAACTCAAAAGTTTTTGTTTCTTTTTTGAAAATATCATTGTCAATTAAAGAAGAGACCACACTTAACCACTGCCTATTTGTTTTTACCGCAATATCAACGTCAAAATTTTGGAGTCATCCATGTTTGAGAGGTTAACACGTTAACACAAGAACCGCCTGTACTCTTATCGAGAACGGCAAATTGCGGCAATGGTAAAAAAAAATTGCTTATTTTTAAACTCTGGGCCAAACTATTTTTATTCCGCTGTAGCTTCGCGCATTACTGACAGAAGTTTTCTTTCACTTCGCTGACTAATTCATTAATCGTATCGGTCGGAGCTAATTTATGAGCAAGGAAAAAAAAAGAAATTGTAAGATAATTCTCCCAAGTACATCGACATACATCACAAACAAAGTACTGATACTGGAGTGGCTTTTATTTTTCCATCTTTGATTATCACCAATAACATCTGCAGATAAAGAATGTGGTGAAAGTAATACTACAATAGTCCTGCACCATTATATCCCCGGCTCTTGATGGACGTCTTTATCCTGAAAAAGAAACAAAAACAGCTCTGTTTAATTTACTTTGGGTATATCACAATCGAGGGAAACTGAAAAACTCAGGGGCGTTTGTATTTTATTCCGAGATTCCGGCTGATATCAACGATATAATCTATACCCACCCTTTTCATTGGCTTCTGTTCAACGGACTCAGCCAGGCATTATCAAAACTGGTCATTTCTTAATATCCTATTTATCGAATCACATCAAAATACTCACCACATGCAAATATTATAAGAACATCCAGTTCCAGGCGTTCAGTTAGCAAAACGGAGCGTTTAAATAAACGGCGCGATAAAAGCGCTCGGGTTGGGTTACCCGAACCGACACCAGCCTCAACTACTGAGCCCGTCATTTGTAAACCAATTTAATGTATTCGAGGCACATCGCATCATAATAGCTCTTTTAACTGTGATGTGTAAAAAAAATACGAATCTCCACATATCTATATTTATACATTGTAAAAATATTTAAAAATCTGAGGATGCAATGGGGGGGGGGGGGGGGACTGTGGGATATATTGATGAATTTGAAATCAAAGTATTAGAAAGCACTGTCAACAATCTAGAATTCATGTAATGAACTAGTTATCATTAACGGGTAACCGATCAGATCCCCTTAGAATCGCTTCATCATTATTTATGTGAAGGATCCACTGACCATAGAGTTCACAAAGTGTTTATCTTTTTCAGTTGTTTTAATTCTGCGTCCCTCATCCGCTAGAAGAATTTCTCTTCCATACACACGTGTAATGCTTCTGTAGAATCAATCTACTCAGTCCCCTCTCCGGTCTTCCCGCGAGCGAAAGACGAAGGGCTAAAGCTCCAAATGACACCTTTTGAACTCTTCATAGTGGCCAGTTTACTTTGTCAACTCAGTTGATAAAACCTAAATTACCCAGTTATTCTCTCTCACCGACGCAGCACCATAGTTTCTTTAGAAACTTACCTCCTTTATTCATGAAGCTAAATCTTTGCTGTTTTCTTGGGTGATTTTAGTTTCTAGAAACAAAAGGGGGTTTCTAAAGTTCACCTAACTTTTTTTCAAACACGTTAGTCATACTTTTAGTCTTTAAGATGAGTAATTCTCCTAAAAAGGTAAAGGAGCAACAAAACGTTGTTACAAAGATACTTACGGCATTTTTGTTCGTTACAGGTAGCTGTCTTTTTAGCTGGCCCTAGTCCACTGCAGTCTTTTCCACCATTAAATGGCGGGGGATTGGTGCAGGTTCTTCACTCCTCCTCCACACGTCACAGTGCACTTCGACTCTGACCATTCAGTGTATCCTCCGTCAACAGCTTTGATATAGAGAAAATTAATCCGTCTAATAATCTGTATATCATATTTGGTAAATATAAGTGCGTTATTCCTCGTAAGCCAAAGCTCAGAAAATCTTCAGTCGTTAATTAAGATTTTTTTCTCTTCACGCACGACGGATATTTCATTGAGTTCAAATCATGCTAGTCTTAAGAGCACAGTTTCAGACTGTGCAATGATTAATTCTTGCAAAAAGGCAAGGAACAGCAGAAAATCGTATTAAATATACTCACAGCATTTTTGTTCGTTACATGGAACTGTCTTTTTAGCTGGTCCCAGTTCACTGCAGTCTTTTCCGGCCATCGCTAGATTGCAGGGGATTGGTGCAGGTTCTTGTCATTGTTTTTCACTTCTCCTCCGCAAATGACACTGCACTTGGACTCGGACCAGTCAGTGTATCCTCCGTCAACAGCTTGAAAGAGAAAATTAGTTCATCTTTGAATTTTTTTTTCTCGGTGGTCTAGGTAAGTGCGTTACTCCTCTTAAGTAATATCCCATAAAATCTTCAGCTGTCATGTAGAATTGTTTCAATAAAAAAAGTGGTTACAAAGATGCTTACGGCATTTTTGTTCGTTACATGGAGCTGTCTTTTCAGCTGGTCCCAATTCACTGCGGTCTTTTCTACCGTTAGAGGGAGGAGGATTAGTGCAGGTCCTTGTCATTGTCTTCACTCCTCCTCCACACTTCACACTGCACTCTTCACACTGCACACTTCACACTGTACTTCGACTCAGACCATTCAGTGTATCCTCCGTCAACAGCTTTAAAAGAGAAAAATATTCTGTCTATGAAGTTGTTTATCATATTTGGTCCATATAAGTGCGTTATTTCTCTTAAGTAAAAGTTCATAAAGTCTTCAGCTGTCGTACCGAATTTTTTAATCTCTTAAAACAATAAATCTTTCTTAAAGTTCGAGTCTTAAAATCATAGTTTCAGGCCTAAAATATAAGGACCGAAAAAAAAAGTGGTTGCAAAGATACTTACGGCATTTTTGTTCGTTATATGGAGCTGTCATTTTCGAAGCGATTGCAGTGGGCAACCATCCTCGGCCATGCATGGCCTCCATTTATTATCTGAGCGATGAAAATTTTCTTAACGCGATGTATCATACTGAAATTGTTAAACTGTTCAACAATTCAGTCCAAGGGAAACAAACGGTAATTGAGCTAGGTACAAAAAAGCAATCAAAACAGCCCAAGCTATCTTTTTCTCAAACCCAGAGGTCTATATTTAAAAGATTAACCCTGTCAAAGTTAAAAAGGTTTAGCCTCTATTACCTCCAAAGCTTTTGTGGTTTCCCTAAAAGGAACCATCTTTCTGTCATCCCACTTGCCAATCCAGGGCTCTCCGTCAGTGAAGATAAGCATAAGGTTTTGAGCATCAGGCCTGTCTCCTCCCGGTGGGATGAACAATTTCTTTGAGGCCGCTCGCAGTACAAGATCTGTGCGTGTTCCCGCTTTGCCTGGAACACGTTTGAAATCCTTGCTGACGGTTTCCTTTAAGGTTTTGGCATTGTAGCATTTTTTTTGTCATTAAAGTAAGTCTTGATAGAGGCCCATCCTCCAAAAGTGACAATTGCATAATGATTTCCTTCAGCAGAGACGCCCAGCTTATTCACCAACGACTTCACCAGGTCGACCAACTTATTATGGTGGCTCTTTTCCATGCGCTTTGATATATCACCGACAAGGGCGATATCCATTTTCGGGTTAAGACATTCATCTATTTAGGGGTAAAAACAAGAGAAATTGGTGTTTTGACTCCTGCTGCAAATGCAAGATTGTAATGGATATACGTTGACGATTCCTCGCTCTTAGCCAGTCCAAGCCAGTGCCAGCTGCAGCTGCAGCTGCTTAGTACGCTAACAAAGCTGTCTTCTACGGGTTTTTACTTTGTTTTGACTCTCAAACGTCTATAGAAGATAACATTCCAGCTCATGGCTAATTTCATCTCAGATACTATTGATTTCGAAAGTCCTGTACGGCAAGCTTGTGAATACTTATGGAGTGCTTTCTGGTTCGCATGGACTGGTGTTACCGCACCAGTGTGTAATGAGGTCGGAAAACATTTGTAATTGAAAAATGGGCAGCGTTGTTGTACAACTGATAACCAAAATTCAAAAGCGGTGGTTTTTAACTGCTACAAAACAATCTGCAGGTGTGAAAGTTAGTTTGATTCATACAGCATCGTTTTATTTTTAGTTTTCTTGTTCGGTGGTGTAATTTCTCTTAAGACTTGATAGATGGTTAATGAAAAAGCTTTGATTGCCGCGAGTAACAGTAATAATGCGAAAATTAAATGAAGGCCATTGCTTAAAGCTGGATTCAAAGTCAACTTATTTCAGTCCATGAAGACTGGGCCTTACAATTTTCCTTGTGGAGACCAATTTTGGAGTGGCAACGTGTGTTAATACATTGTGAATAAAAGATGTACAAAACTTTCGCCAGAGGTGTTTCTGTAAAGAGGAATAACATTTGAAACGCGTCAGGCAATAAATTTTAACAACCTATCATAATGACTTTCTTCATTTTTTATTTTTGTCATCATTCGTAGTTTGTTCTTACCCAAAGATATACTGAGTGCGACTATGATGAAAACCCACAGAGTTTCCATATTGTGTTCCCTCAAAACCTGCAAATAAAAATAACAGTAATAATGATAGTAATAACGATAATAAAAATGACTGTCATAGCAAAACCAAAAGAGGATGACCACCCATACCTGTAGGTAGCATGGATACATACTATGATTATTTTCTGAAGTAAAAAAACTGAGGGACTCGTGAAAGTAGACCCCGCGAATGTAGTAGAGAACGTAAAGTAAAAAAATTTGGTAATTCAATCTGAGGTAAATTATCGCATTAATTGGGTTGGAGGGTTTTAAAAAAAGCTACATATAGTTAAAGAACACAGAATTGACGTGTGGGTAAGAGAGTACATCCATGATTACGATTTTACGATTTTTTACCTCTTCCGGTTGGCACATAAGTCGAATGCTTATCCTCATGTCGGGGGAGCTGAATAGTTTCTACAGTAATCCAAGAAGAACACGAAACTTGTCAGTAGTAAACAGAACTGAAAAAAACAATGGTCTCATTTGGTTTTTATATCTCTTTGACTAAACCAGTCGTTGGAATGATAGATCCTCTTAATCTCTGACTTATTTGAGCACCAGCACCTCTTCTCCAGCTGGTAGCGAAACTGACTCTCGTGCCTCCAGCATTACAACTTCGATTTTTGTTCCCTCGCTATAATACTGCCTTTGACACACTAGTGCCCCATTCTTGATTTCTTTTTTTAATTGTTCCATGCCTGTTTAACATATTTTTTAAATTGGATTACCTAGATCTGTTTTAGCATCATATGGGAAAATTACATTACTTTTTCTTTAAATATCTGTTTGGTGTTATTCTGTTATTCTTGGCATTATGGCTACATGTATTCGCACTTCTTATATCAACAGATTTAACACGGGTGTGGATTTTTACTTGAGACGAAAAATTCAACCGTGCCACGTGTAGATGTCTTCCTTCGAGAGCCTTTTCGAATGAATCTAACGGAACATTAGGCATTACTGTCTAATAGTTGTATTATAGACAGATTATGAAAAGAAAGGAAAGTTTACAATACTCAAGATGAACGTACCTTCTGTCTTTAAAACGAAAATTCTGGTTTCTACTTTTTCTTGAAACAAGAGCCAGGGGATCGATCTTTAATGATTGTCTCAACACAGTCAGGCACTCATTTAACAACGCGTATGAATAACTAACAACGCGTATGGTTAATTTGAACGCTCCTAAGTGCATAATCGAGAATTACCTTAACTTGTAGTCGTTATTTATTTTGGTGAAGATGCTAGTAAGTGAAGTATTATCGTCGGACTGAAGTGGTATCGTCTGTCTCACTGTGTTTCCCCTTCCTATATAGATTGCTTACGTTTCGCGAGCATACTGCTAGAGTTCTTTTCTAAAGAAAACCAATATAAATAGTTTGAAATCAAACCGTTATGATCCATGTCTGAAGTAGCTATATTACGATGCAAGCGACCACAGCCCGCAGGTAATTTATGTCTGTGTTATCCGCTTAGTGTACATCTGTTACTTGTGACTGCATAGGTACAGAATATGTTAAGCTGCCAATTGAAGTAAATTTGCAAGCCTTATAAATTATTTTGATTTTCTTCAAATATTGCTCGTATTCTTGCGGGCAAAGTAATAGAGACAATCGTGATTTTCAGCCATTTGAAAAATTTTATCTCTGACCCTCAAACAGCTGTGGGCACTTTCAGGAGTTAAGTTATATAAGTTCTATTTGCTTGTAAGATGACACGAGCAGAACTGGAATGAAATTTGATTAAACTTGCGCAATGCACTCGTCGTTTTATGTTGTCCTTCAGTGACATTTTAAAGTGATTAATAGTTTTAAGTTAGCCCTTACTGAGTTACTTTAAAAATTAAAGACTTTCGCCGTTCCACAGGATTAGCAGGAACAAGTGATGATGCTGTGAATCGGCCAATCCTTGGAAACTGTTTTTTTATGCAGTACCTAAGGTTTCGTTATAAACCGATATATAACAGTGCACGGATTACATCTGACCAAGCGCTTCAACGACATTTATACTGAACGAATAAGTCTTTACTGGCCTGCTAAGGTTAGATTTTATCAAAGGCTCGTTAAAGTGAGCTCAGGGATAAATAATAGCTATTGCAGATAACCATTATATAACGTTGAATCTCGTGGCTATAGGTGTGGGTTCGTCGGTTCCTTTGATCTAAACTGCCTCGCACTCATTGAAAAAAACATTGTAAAGGGTGATCAGGATATCACATGTGAATAACTGGAAAGCTCTTTTTCAAATCCTTTAGAATAGTCCACGTTTTATTCCTTTAGGCCGGCTTATTAAATGTTTCCTTATCTCTAAGGTTATTCTTGTTTGATGCTTAATCTTTATTTTCAGTTTTATTGCTTCATTTCGGCGATGGTATCATAAAAATTCCTTATCGTCAGTAGACAATGCGAATTATTCTCACAAATGCAGAAGGTTATCAAAGAAACATTTCTAGCCGCTTAAAAACTTCCTAAATTTAGCCATATGTGCCTTCGGCTCAAAACCAAGTTCAAAGTTAATCAGCGCTAAGGTTATCTCTCTGCAAGGTTTGAAAATATTATTCTTATAAGTTTAGACCCGCCCCAGTCACCGAAGAAATGCATAACAGATGTTCTCTATTATTTAAAGAGAGATGAATTTCTAGCTGGAATTCAATGGTATAAAGAAAGGGTTACAACACCAAAAAAGAAAAAGAAATCAGTCAAACCATATTGGGGTCACTTTAACCAAGAAATGTTAACAACACGTCTGTCTTTTTCAGATCGCAAACAAAATCTGATTATCTTTATACATAACAAAACAAGAGCTGTTAATTGGAAGCATTTTTTTAAAAGTGCAATGATAAATTTTATCTTTTTTTTATTGCTCTTATTCGTACAAACGAGCCTTGGTCAGACTGTTCCTCTTTTCTTGTGGTTTTGACTTTGATTATGGAACTGAACTGCAGTTTTTTGAACCCCTTTTTTTCCTATGTGAAAGCTTAGTAATACGTCGTTATCAAGAAACGTTATTAGATAATTTACATAATTAGACATGAGCCAATGGATCGATCTGAAATGTCTGCCACGACGCACCTAGGCGCTCTGATAAGAAGGCGTATAATAAATTAGAAGGCTTTGAGGAACAATTTAAGAATTACCTGAAAATTGTAGTGGTTATTCATGATGATGAATACACCGTTAATGAGATATATTGTTTGTCTCACCATATCGTTTCCTCTGACTTGGATCACCAAAGTTCCGAGTGCATAGCTTTAAACTTCTTTTCTAAGTCAAACTATTGCGATCGACATCGGGAATAACTATATCTTGAGAAAGACGATACTACTTAATAACCAATGTATTTTCAAACCTATTTTGCAAATTATGATTGCAGCCCGCGTGTAATTTATTTCTCTCATAAAGGGAATACCTTTTTTTATCTTAAGCTGCTTATTATATATTTGTTCCTTACAGCTCCATCGATTTTATTTAACAGGAGAAATTTTCAAGAGTTTGAAAATTCGTCTTAAGGAAGTTTTTACCCGATTAAATATGCAAGTGTTTTTCAGCGAAGCTTATTTAATTCGAGTTAGTGGTTCTTCGCGATGGAAAAAGTATCATACTTCATTGTCATTATCACGGCATACCTGATAGCGAGCGTTAGCAGCAAGGCGCGAGATATAAGATAACATTTTCTTTTCTGTCAGCGCCATCTAAGAATTTGAAGAGAGAAACACTCCAAGACAAAATTCCTAGAGCACGCCTCATTTCTCTAGCAACAACCTTCCCGTCTAGCTAACTTATTTTCAGTAGATTGGCCGATGGCAAATTTTGTACGGTACGGTATTATGACCTCTGCTTTGCGCTGAAGTGATAGGTCTTCTTCGTCTATTTGAGCAGCCAATCTTCCCCGACTCAGTTGTGTTTATCTCAACGACCATAGCAGAAGTAGCAATCGAAATGCTTCCCAAACCCTCTTTAACTTGGAGTGGGATCTCAACGGCTAACAAAGTGAATTTCTCCAAGGATTTGGTATATTGTTTTAGCGATCAGTGCCTTTCTAAAAAAAGATACCACTAAAAAAAACTTTAAAACCATCATTTTAGGGACAAGAAAATACTGACTATTACATTCTTCACAAGTTTCTTGTACTGGTACTTCTCTGTCCTATCATCCGTGGTTCTCATGACTTAGATCGAGCGGTTCCTTAGGACTTTAAGTCACCAGGAAATATCTCAGATACAAACCTGTTGCAACTGCGCTCTAAGCCAAACATGAAACCGAGAAATTGTCATATAAGATCCTTGATTGTAGTTTTGTAAATGTATTCCTTAAAAAGAAAAAAAACTGAGCATGAATATTGGAGGAGCGCCTTATCCTGCTACCAAAAGAAGGCTTCTATAGTATTGACACTTTGTAGGACCGTTGTTGTTCTTGAATCGGAATTTATTTATAACCCTCTGGGAGTATTGTCATCGGAGTCTCAGCCTTGTCTATGTTTACGCCCCACCGTTTGGCTTCTCCTCTCTTCTTATAAAGGATCAATGAAGTAGAAATGATTTCATTTCTGGTAGTGGTTGGGTAACTCGTGATAACCGAAAACTGGCTATTGCAAAACTGCCAGTGTTTGGTCAGACTTAAGGAAAGCACGTTTTGTTACTTACACGACGAGAAATCGCAATGGCGTCCGACCAAAACTGTTGAATGGCAATTCAATTTAGATATTAGATTAGCAGTAATTTAACACCTAGGTATTTGTTTAAAAGGCCTCTCATAAATGCCACTTCCCAGCGCGGGAGTCAGCTTTTCTTGTTAAGAGAATTATTTTCGCCCGAACAAGGTTTGGAAATTACCCGGGATCATTACGAGTTATTGATCTATCTCAGTCATGTTCTGTCAAGAAATTAACTTTAGTTTTATGCAGATGAATACTGTGAAAAAGGAAGAGGTTTTTTTTTTCGTTTGCCTTTCAACCGTTAGGCCTCTCCTCAAGGACTCTCACGTCTACGTCTGAGTTTTTGAGATGGTAAGCGGCATGCTTCTATTCAAATAAAGATGAAAGCATTGAGTTCGAGGCGATTAGCACTCCGGCTTGAGGCTGCGTTTAACTCAGTTTTGGTCATGTAGCTCCTACTGCGTGCCTTCATTTGACGTCAACATTCGGGAAATCGACCATGTGCTTGTTGCAAGAGAACTAGTCGTGTTTTTACTGGCATATTTTACTACCTAAAATTGTTCATGTTGTTGTTGGACACTCTTAACTCGAAACAGTCTCTAAGTTTTATCGTATTTCATGTGCATTGTAATTTGGCCCGCTAAGGTGTATTTCTGTTCGTAGAAAACCTGCCTTACTGTCAAATTTTGATGTTTACTCGGTTCGATTATGGAAACATTTGTGGATTATCATTTGAATCCCTGCAAATAAACGGTTAGAGTTTTCGCTTTCGAGTGTATTCTTATGTGTTTCTGCGAAATGCGTAATAGGTCACCTCATAGATTTCCTTGAAACTTTTCAGGTTAATAATAAAATCTGATCAGGTTCTGTTGAAGATGATTTTCATAAGGCTCAGTTTTATCTGTTTCCACTGGGGTTTATGTTGAGGATAGCGATTCAGAGCGCGAGCTGATATTCCTCCTTTCAGTTAGAGTTAGAACTGCAAAAATAACATTTCTTGCCGGTAAAACAATGGCATTAGGAATTATAAAGACGTTTTTTTAAGTTCAACGAAAAACATGACGAACGAAGTAGTGTCATCCATCTCTGAGTATCGTCATTATAATCGGCAGATAAAAAGAGTGTCGTGCAACTACTAACTACAGCAATGGACGTCATTGTTTTTATTATAATGTCAAAAATTTTTTATTATAATGGCTAAGTTGTGTATAATAATTATTTATTAAATAAGAATCAGTTTTAATTGTTATACTGTACTATTTTAACTTAGTTACTTAGTTTCTTATTATTTATTTTTAAAACTTTTTGTTAGTTTTTAATTTAGGGCTCCTATTGATAAGTATTCTGAAGGGATTACCCTATTTAAATAAAGGTTTACTACTATTTCCTAAATAGCAAGCGTCTTTACTTCATTTTGAAAAAAAAAAGGGAAAAAAACCATGAAAGAAAAAGAAAAGAAAAAACCTTGAATTCGCTAAAGATAGGCTAAAACCGAAGGAAGTCGCAGAACTAAACAACATTAACGTTTCGTGACGCGATTTCGGCTGATGACAATGATATGTTCTATCCCAACCCTGTTCACTTCATTTTTCTAAAAGGACTCATTCAGGCCTAAGCATCACTATTCATTGCAAATAAAACCTGCCTTAATCTTTTTATTTTACTCACCGAATCAAATCCAAATGCTCAAGACACTGAGTTTTTTATGAAAATGTCATATATTAATCCAGTATTGGGTCATGGTACCCAAGCTACATCGTATTGGAATAACACCATCAGGGTGTTCATAAAATGTAGAATCCCTGATTTAACCATGATTGCTTCAATTTACTGTGTACAGGTAAGATTAAAATAATGAAGCTAGCCACCATTACCCTTCTGCCTCGACCCATAAAGGCTGGGAGGATTATTGCATCGAAAAATGAATTGACAACATTACGTTACTGATGATTTTATTACTTGGACTACTCAGTGTATCCTCTCTCAACAGCTTTAAAATGATCCGTACTGAGTTAATACACAATTCCAACATTCTTGGAATAAATTTTAAAAATTACTTATGGATCTTCAGTTAGTGAGAATCGATCAAAATGGCTGACAACTAATAGATAAGCCGGAACCAACAGGAACTTACCGCATGTAACCTTTAGGATGTCGTCCAGGCTATAGATTAATGCGTCAAAACTGTCGAACACCAGAACTTTTCCCTTGCCACCAGCTATAATAATAATAATAATAATAATAAAAGTCTTTATTAAGCATTCTAAACAACAAACGTGTTTAGTTACAATGATATGAACTCAGCAAGTATAAAACTAATGAACTAACTAAATTACTAACTGACTAACTAATAAGAGAACAAACATCTATTAACAAAAGTCCTCTTGAAACGTTCAGTTCTGACAAGCGGGAGAATATAATTATGGCGCCTCTTACGTAGCGTAACCATTGGTCGCTCAGGTGGCAAAAGGTCATCTAAAGCTGTTGTAAAATCGCTGTCGGTGATCTTGGCCCACAACTTCTTATCTTTTAGAATAATAATATTTTCTATCTTTTTCATATATCCTTTGTTGTTTGCTAGACCGTTACCAACTCGCCTGAAAAGGAAGAGGTTAAATAGATATATTTGAACTCATTAGCTATAATCTCAGTATGCTCGAGCCAATCTCGGTTCAGAAACGAGAGCTGTATTCGCGCTTTTACCCTTTGGCAAGCGTCATTAAATAAACAAAATCAGAAGAGCTCCTTTCCGTATAGGTTTGGAGATCGGTACCTTTTATCACCCCCCTGGTCACAAAGGATTATTCCTAATGCTACGGGTATTTTCCATTTTGGAATTTAACACAGTCAGAATGGAGCTTAAGTATTTCACTGGTTGAAAAAATTTTGCCTTTTGAGTTTTTGTGGAAAAAGAAACGAAAACAGTTGAAAACCAATTCTTTTCCCTGCGGCCAAAGAGAGTGCAATTTGAAAGCAGATCCATACAAGTAATTCATCTCTACATGACAGTTATTTTCATTTATTATTCATGGAAATAGTTGTAGGAAAACGCATGGAAACGCTTTTTTGTAGGGCCTCGTAAGGGGGTAAATGCGCTATGCATGCATCCCTTAAGGCTTACTTTATAACATTAAGAGGCGTTGAAATCTACCCATCAGAAAGGTTAACTTATCCTAAGCACAAATTGAGTAAACTGCTACCTAATTCAACAATTTGCCTACCCTCATTTTATCAATTATTTCCGTCTTTTTATAAAACGGCTAGAACACGCGCAAATTGTGCCTCTAAATCTTTTGAATCACCTCGCGAGGAATGATTATTACAAGGTTTTGACACAAGCCTTGGCCATGAAGCGCTCACATTAGATCTATCTTCATAATGTACCATTCATGCATCTTTCCTGTTAAGTCTCTATCTGTGTAGTGGCTCTGAGCGATTCAATCCAAGAGAAATGAAAGGCAATTTAGCCAGGCGAAAATGTAATCAAGACTTAGCTTTATTACATTAAAAAATCTCTTTGTCTCTCACCCAAGAGTCAATATTTAACAGATTAACCTTATCAAAGTTAAATAAAGGTTTATTTAAATTACTTCTAAAGCTTTAGCGCTATCCTCAAAAGGAACCATCTTTCTCTTATCCCATTTACCAATCCAGGGCTTTCCGTCAGTGAAGATGAGAATGAAGTTATGAGCATCAGGTCTGTCTCCTCCCGATGGGGTAAACAATTTGTTTGCGGCCAATTGCAGGACAAGATCAGTCCATGTTCCTGCTTTACCTGGAACATCTCTAAATTCCTTGTTGACTTTGTCTTTTACGCTTTTGGCATTGTAGCATTTGCTGTCTTTAAAGTAAGTCTTAATCGAGTAAGTCTTAATTTCCTTCAGCAGAGACGCTCTTCTTGTCCACCAAAGATTTAACTAGGTTGACCAACTTATCACGATGGCCCTTCTGCATGCTCTTCGATATGTCATCAATAAGAGTGATGTCCATCTTCTGTGCAAGACAATTACCTAATTATGGGTAAATATGAGATAGATTAATGTCTTTACGCAATATTATATCAATATAGATTGAAAGTTCGTTGTTCGTAACCAAATCAGTCGCAACTAGATGGACTGGAACCATATAACTACGTCAAACAAGCTGGCCATGGTCGTCCATTTTAAACGGGAGCAACTTGTCTTTGTACAACGATCTTACTTTTGCATCTTTTTTTCTTTTGAATCTTAATTGAAAATCGTAGTATTTCATGCCACCATTTATTTTGTTCATTTCAAAACTCCTATTCGGCTATCTTATGTAATAATGTACAGGGAAAACTTAAGAGCGTCTAATCGGCTGAAAACGAGTGCATTTTCTTATGTAGCAGGAGTGAAAAGTTGTAACACGAGTGCAATTTGGAAATAACGCGCGCGCTGTAAAAATTTTGGGCTGCCTTGACTTCCTGTGACGCTCTTTTCATGTTAGTTATTAACAAGTAACAACATGATTTCTCTCGCAATTCGGTTTAAATGAGCCCTTGTAAGTTTTATAAAGACTACAAATGCACTTGCCTTGCGGGCTCGTGCAATTTTGTTGTCTTTGAAAATTTACTCGTGCCTATTAACATTAAATTACACGCGAAATCATGTGTTTTTTTTTTCCTGTACGAATACTGTGTGCTTTCTGTTGGGACTGCATTGATTGGTGCTGCGGCACCCCAGAGGGACAAGGTTGGAGAACGTCTAGATCTGTGTCTAAGAGGAGTTTTATCATGCTTCTGATGTCTGGTTAATTTATTGTTACAATCATTAGGGTTTGCCCGGAAAATCTAAAAGTGGTTGTATTTTAACTACAAACTGGGCAAAGTTGAGTTTGACCTCCACTCCCTCTCGCATTCTGGCAGTTTGGAAAATCTAATTTAAATCACTTATGCAATCCATACAATGTTGGTTTTTGTACTTGAAATATAAGATGAAATTTCCCCGCTAGGTGGCATATTTTATCATGTGATTTGATCAGTGGATAGAAAAAGCTTATTTTGATAGTGATGAGTAATCGTAATAACCTTAAACGATAGAGAGCCTCATTTCTTGCCCCTTTATTCCTGGTTAGGAAAAGGCTTTTAACGGATCAGATCCAAACAGGATCACTTTGTTTCAGTTTTAACTGACAGATCACTTGACGGAAAACTCAGTTCGCTTGATTTAGTTATTATCGCCTCTTTCAGTGGTTGTAATTTCTACAGTCACTCATCTCCTTGATACGTCTCTTTCGAATAAGGAAGAAGGCTCGTAATATCTTACTTTGCGTCAACAGAAACTAGTATAAATTGTCTCGAGGATTTGCTTCATTCATTTCCTCTCTTTTTCTTCCGACTAACAGTTCCTCCAACCGAACTGTTGAACTTTTGACGTGAGTTTATGAAGCGTGACATTAACACCATTTTTGTGTTCGTTACCTCGGGATGGGACTTGTAACATCACTTCTTCGCCATACATAGCAATTTTTTTCATTTCAATTGCTGGTGGAAGTTTCGTAAAGGAAGGCTTTCCAAATGTTCTGGCTCTATAAGCACAGTTTTTCCTTATACCCACTAAGTTTAATGTTTTTCATTCGTCACCTTTTGTACCAGACTCGATCCTACTCCTCTCTCCAGCCTTCCGATGGCGAGCACGGCTGATTTCTTTAACTTAGCCACTGAATTCGTTTATGGTAAATATTTAATTGTAGCCTTGAATAAAGTCGTCATGGGAATTCCTACATGACGTCGTATCGCAAAAACGAGAAAGAACCATGGCTCGTCTAAATTTTTTTGGTATGTCACGGCGTAGGAGTGAAAAAGACACCGAAAAACCATGACGTTTGCAGTATTTAGTGACAACGGCTTTCCCTATAAGGGCACACTAGGGTCGTAAATAAGAGAAGGCTTAGCCGCAGAGCCTTAGCAGTTTTCGAGGGTAGTTTTAATCTCCACATGCAAAGGATGTTTCTAGAGTCATCATAGTTTTAGTCTCAGTGATGATACTGAAATACTCTAAAAAAGATAAGGACCAACAAAAAATTGTTGCATAGATACTTACGGCATTTTTCTTGGATGCACATGGAACTGTGTCCTCGCTGGTCCCAACTCAAATTAGTCCTTTCCACCGTTCGCCGGCGAGGGATTGGTACAGGTTCGTGTTCGTGTCTTTACTCCCTCTCCACACGTGACACTGCACTCAGACTCAGCTCACTCAGTGTATCCTCCATCAACAGCTTCGAAGGAGAAGAATGTTCCGTACCAAATAATTAAACAAATCCAATATTGTTGTAGTAGATTTTAGAAACGTTGGTATGAGATTTTACTAAGCATCGATCTAAATCATGCTAGTGCATTAGTGGATAAATGGAACCAACAGGAACTTACGACATGCAGCCTCCAAGATATCGTCTAGACTACTGATTAGTGCGTCAAAACTGCTGAGCACCAGAACTGTTCCCTTGCTGCCAGCTAACTCTGTCATGTCATCCTTTCTATTTTGCAGATTCTCGCCAACTCCGACTACACTGGATTATATTCACATGTTTGGTCTGTATGATAAAAAGTTGAAAAATCTATTTCAAACCATTGATTTTAATGTCAGTGTGCTTGGATCAGTCTTGTTTTCAAACGCAATGCTTTTTGCGCTTTTATCACCTCGCCGGCGTTATTAGGTCAACGAAAATTTAAAGAGCTCCTTTCACTTTAGGGCTACAGATTGCTGCTGCTCTGCTACTCTATGCAACAACTTGTCCTGCTGATTATCAAATCACATACATGTACATTTTTGCTCATTTCATTGCATTGTCTCGTCTTGAAATAAACAGGCCATAAAACGTGAGATGATAACCTCGCGATAGTCAATGATAGGCAACAATCATTGATGATACAGGTCTCTTATTTATCATCTGAGCAGTAAAACCTAGTACGTAATGCTTCGTTCTGAAATCCCACAGGAGGGTTCTACTTGTGTACTGCCGGTGAGCGACTAAATCAAAGAGAAATAAGGATAATTTAATAATTTGGATATATCAACAAAGTTGAAATGGTAAATTGGCCACCGTAATGATTACAAAAGCTGACGTTTCGAGCGTTAGCCCTTCGTCGCTCCGACGTAATCATTACGGTGGCCAATTTACCATTTCAACTTTGTTGATATATCCAAATTATTTCGTTACACCCACCGACGCAGCCCCAAACAGTTTCTTTCGAAACTATCAGCCTTTAAGGATAATTTAGCCAGGTGAAAATGTAATGTTACTTTCAAAGCTTTCCTTGTCTCTTACCCAAGAGTCAATATCGAACACTGACAAACTAATCGTATCAAAGTTAAATGTGGGCCGAGTTAAATAAAAGTTAAATGATGGTACCTTCAAAGATTTAGTGGGTTTCTCAAAGGAGACCATTTTTCTTTATCCCACGAACCAATCCAGGGCGTTCCATCAGTGAAAACGAGCGTCATGATGTGGGTGTCAGGCCTGTCTCCTCCCTCTGGGGTGAAAAATTGGTCACAGCAAGATCTAGAGCAAGATCCATAGCAAGATCAGTGCGCGTTCCCGCTTTTTTCGGAATCTCTTTGAATTCCTTGTTGACGAAGTCCTTTACGCTTTTTGCATTGTGGTACTTATCGTTTATAAAGTTGGTCCTAACGTAGGCGTCCGATCTAAAAGTGGCAATAGCAATACATTTCCTTCAGCAGAGACACCCTTCTTGTGCAACAACGAATTAACCAGCTTAACTAAACTATTATGGTGAGCCGTATTCATGCTCTTTGATATATCGCCAAGAATGGCGATATCCATTTTCTGTGCAAGACAATCACCTATTTATGAGTAAAAATGAGAAATATTAATGTTTTGACGTAAGATTATGATAGATACAAGTTGACACTTCCTCGCTCTTAACCAAGCCAAGTCGTGACAGCTGTAAACGGGATGGATCGGAAACAGCTAAGTACGTCAAACAAGCTGGCTATAACCAATCTGCGAACCAGTCTCTGTAAAACGATTCTACGTTTACACGTTTTATTTTGAATCTCGGGTGTTAAATTGGAAAAACTTTTCAATACTATTCATTTGGAAAATCCAGTTAGGTTATCGTATGGAACTCTCATTGAGTATTGAGTGCATCTGTCTAAACAAAGGTTTGGCTCCAGCAGACTTAATTCCTGAAATCTGAGCTGATATCTGCGATCTAGCGGATATGTAGCCTGTAATATGGTTTGACTAAGGAAAGCAGAACCTATGCAAATAAAGGAAACGAAAGGAGGATATCACTTATATGATTTGTTAGCATGTAGGAAAATATGAGATTCGAACACAAATCTTTTACTGTCCATCGAAAACATGGTCTAGACCATAACGTCGGTACAGTGGCGTATGGTGCCTCAGTTCCGCGCGGTAGGATTGAAAATTGAATAGAGCGTCTTGCAAACTACATTCTACTTGGATCACATCGAACCACTGATTAACGACGTCGGCAAACGAATGTACATTTGTGAGAAGAGCTTTATTCGAAAATGGAAAGCGTTTATTATATCTAGTTTATCGATTTTTAAATCATGAGAAGGGCTCAACCATAGTGTCAGCATGTAAAAATATGATAGAAATAAAAAGATGTACGAACCTTCACCAGAGATGTTTCTGAAGAGAGGACTGAGCATTTTAGACACGTTAGACATGAAATCTCTCACACCGGAATATCATGAACTATTTGATATTTTTGATTTTATTCTCACTCTCATTAGTTATCTGTTTTACCCAAAGATAGGCTGAATGCGAAGAAGATGAAAACCCACAGTTTCCATGTTGTAATCTCTCAAAATCTGCAAACAATAAAACATTAGAGTATGACGACAGATATCTCTGCAAGTAGTATGGATTTAAACAGAATAGTTGATATATATATATATATATATATATATATATAAATATTATGAGAGGAAAAAAGGACGTAACTACATTTCCCGACAAGCCTGTTTCGTGAATCGCTTCACTCTTCAGGGGTTTAATGAAAGAATATTCATGTGACTATCGTTTATATACCAGGAAAATTTGCATAATGCGCGGTAAACTTAAAAACTTTAAAGTTTTTAAGTTTACCGCGCATTATGCAAATTTTCCTGGTATATAAACGATAGTCACATGAATATTCTTTCATTAAACCCCTGAAGAGTGAAGCGATTCACGAAACAGGCTTGTCGGGAAATGTAGTTACGTCCTTTTTTCCTCTCATAATATTTATTCTGCTCTGCTTCAACGCATTGAGCACTGTTCCACGCGAAAATCGACTTGCAGACTTCCTATATATATATATATATATATATAACTAACTGCAGACAGTACTGTTTCGGCCTTCTGGGCCTCATCAGTGCAGTTTTTTATGTTTAAGGTGGACGGCCGGGCCCCCGATGAAGGGCGTGTGCAATGCCCGCCGACCAACAGGACTAATCCCACCCATGGCTTGCGTGCAATGCCTTAGGGTTGGGGTCCACCAGAAACGAGGGTCACCAGACACCAAACTCGCTGGGGAATCGAACCCCACCTCAACAAAAATTAACACACTCACACCAAAAATTGAACACACACACTCGATAACTTAAATAACTTAAACTACTTTTTAGTTTTCATTTTTAGGTTTTAAATTTTTAAACTAATATTAAACTATTTCTTCGGAGTGTACTTTAGCACATGTCTAGGAGGACCATTTTGCGGGTTGAGAACAAAGGCAATTGAACCAGGAGGAACTTGAAGGTGTGATGTTAACCGTAGGAGGTCTACTCTATCACCTGAAAGGCCAGGAGGTGTGGATAGCAATTCGAGAATCTCACTTCTGGACATGGAAGAAATGACCGACGTAACGGAGGGTGGCGCGGTTATCTTATTAGCGACTGGTACGGAAATCGACTGGGTTGTATCCGTTGTAGCAGGCTTCTTTACAGTTCCTTTTGAAACCGGAGAAGTCTGGGGAGCAGCGCGTTTACGGGAGACATTGTCTGATTGTACTTGGTCAACCGATGTGCAGGTTGGAAAACGGTCCTTGCTGGCCTCAAGGTTATAATCGCACTCTTCAGACTCAGCAACAACGTCATTAGGGACGGGAGCAATTGTCTCAGCTGTCACATCATTTTCTTGAGCTACAGACGAGGGTATGTCCATCTCTACTGATGTGTCTACAGCAGGTTGAGCACCCACGGTCGCCTGACAGTTCCTAGCTAGATGTCCACCTTGACGGCATCGGAAGCATTTGCCCCTAAGGGGGCACTCCGCCGACTTATGACCAACTTTATGACAAGTAGTACACTGGAGGGGTTGCCCCCTATACCAAATTTTACAGCGGACGCCACGGATAGAAATAAACGGTGAAATGACATTCCTAATAACCATTTGGACAATGCGTGACCCGGTGGACACTGAAGGCCTTCCGGGCCAAACCTGATTGCGAACAGATTTGACCGTACCATATGCAGACAAAGCTGTGCTGATGGCGTCGTTTGATCCCTCAAAGGGAAACCAAGAGACTACAACAGTAGTAAGCTGGGGAGGAGGAGGAGGGGGTTTAACCACCCTACACTCTACATCACCCAACTTGATGACACCTAGCTCCTCAAAAAATAACTTAGCAGCATCGCCGTTCTCAGCAAAAGTGACTCTCGCAACACGGCCAGGACATGCCTGCACCGCAGCCACCCGATGGTCAGACTCACGGTCAAAAAAACCCAGCAACAAACCAACCGCTTCCGAGAAAAGTACCTCCTCAGGGAGCCCCTGACAGTCAACGTCGATGGTCCTATTAAAGGACACGACCATGCTGAAACTCGGACCCAACCCAAAGACAAGTCAGAGGGATGGGTGACCGAAACAGAGAAAAAGCAAAAAGGAAAGCAAGTTCGGATCGACCGAGAAATCCAAAAAAAGGGATGGGCGACCAAAACGGAACCAAAGAAAACAACCACTGCCAGGGAGGAAAAAGTCGCAAGTTTTCCCTCCCGGCAGGTACTCACTTATCCAACTCAGACCTCGAAAAACACCAGAACCAACTTCAAACTACAAGAGTATGAAGCAACACTTACCATGCGAGACCTGGGCCTCATCAGTGCAGTTTTTTTTTTATGTTTAAGGTGGACGGCCGGGCCCCCGATGAAGGGCGTGTGCAATGCCCGCCGACCAACAGGACTAATCCCACCCATGGCTTGCGTGCAATGCCTTAGGGTTGGGGTCCACCAGAAACGAGGGTCACCAGACACCAAACTCGCTGGGGAATCGAACCCCACCTCAACAAAAATTAACACACTCACACCAAAAATTGAACACACACACTCGATAACTTAAATAACTTAAACTACTTTTTAGTTTTCATTTTTAGGTTTTAAATTTTTAAACTAATATTAAACTATTTCTTCGGAGTGTACTTTAGCACATGTCTAGGAGGACCATTTTGCGGGTTGAGAACAAAGGCAATTGAACCAGGAGGAACTTGAAGGTGTGATGTTAACCGTAGGAGGTCTACTCTATCACCTGAAAGGCCAGGAGGTGTGGATAGCAATTCGAGAATTTCACTTCTGGACTTGGAAGAAATGACCGACGTAACGGAGGGTGGCGCGGTTATCTTATTAGCGACTGGTAAGGAAATCGACTGGGTTGTATCCGTTGTAGCAGGCTTCTTTACTGTTCCTTTTGAAACCGGAGAAGTCTGGGGAGCAGCGCGTTTACGGGAGACATTGTCTGATTGTACTTGGTCAACCGATGTGCAGGTTGGAAAACGGTCCTTCCTGGCCTCAAGGTTATAATCGCACTCTTCAGACTCAGCAACAACGTCCTTAGGGACGGGAGCAATTGTCTCAGCTGTCACATCATTTTCTTGAGCTACAGACGAGGGTATGTCCATCTCTACTGATGTGTCTACAGCAGGTTGAGCACCCACGGTCGCCTGACAGTTCCTAGCTAGATGTCCACCTTGACGGCATCGGAAGCATTTGCCCCTAAGGGGACACTCCGCCGACTTATGACCAACTTTATGACAAGTAGTACACTGGAGGGGTTGCCCCCTATACCAAATTTTACAGCGGACGCCACGGATAGAAATAAACGGTGAAATGACATTCCTAATAACCATTTGGACAATGCGTGACCCGGTGGACACTGAAGGCCTTCCGGGCCAAACCTGATTGCGAACAGATTTGACCGTACCATATGCGGAGAAAGCTGTGCTGATGGCGTCGTTTGATCCCTCAAAGGGAAACCAAGAGACTACAACAGTAGTAAGCTGGGGAGGAGGAGGAGGGGGTTTAACCACCCTACACTCTACATCGCCCAACTTGATGACACCTAGCTCCTCAAAAAATAACTTAGCAGCATCGCCGTTCTCAGCAAAAGTGACTCTCGCAACACGGCCAGGACATGCCTGCACCGCAGCCACCCGATGGTCAGACTCACGGTCAAAAAAACCCAGCAACAAACCAACCGCTTCCGAGAAAAGTACCTCCTCAGGGAGCCCCTGACAGTCAACGTCGATGGTCCTATTAAAGGACACGACCATGCTGAAACTCGGACCCAACCCAAAGACAAGTCAGAGGGATGGGTGACCGAAACAGAGAAAAAGCAAAAAGGAAAGCAAGTTCGGATCGACCGAGAAATCCCAAAAAAGGGATGGGCGACCAAAACGGAACCAAAGAAAACAACCACTGCCAGGGAGGAAAAAGTCGCAAGTTTTCCCTCCCGGCAGGTACTCACTTATCCAACTCAGACCTCGAAAAACACCAGAACCAACTTCAAACTACAAGAGTATGAAGCAACACTGACCATGCGAGACCTGGGCCTCATCAGTGCAGTGCTAATGCTAGGATGGGGGAGAACCGAGACGGTCACCCCAAACGACCCAACCTTTGTGGTATCGTCTAAGCCATGCCAGAGTGCTCAAACTAGAGTAAACTAGCGAGCATGCGCATATATATATATATATATATATATATATAAATATATATATATATAAACTCAGGAACACATGTAGGAGGTAAAACTCAACCTCGTCCTCAGGGCCTTTTACCTTAGTTGGAGGTGGAGTGGGGGGTGGGGCGAGAAAAGGGAAAGGCCGTGGGAACGAGGTAGGGTAAATCCCAGAGTGTGGTAAAGAATGTGACGTAATAAAGAAATGTATTGTTTTAATTAAGTTTGAGGGCTCAAAGAGAATTTCCATACAGCAAGTTATTTAGCTGACCTGAAGGTAGGAAAGTACACCCACAATAACGATTTGTTTGGCTACTGTCGACACATTAGTGAACTGGTTACCCTCTCAGCGTTTTCATATCGGGACGCTGAATAGTTTTTAATAGTTTTTACTCTAGAGGAATCCAAGAGGAACGCGAAACGGCTTGAGAAAAAGAATAATTTCGTACGAAGCATTTCTGATTTTTATATCTCTGAATAAACCAATTGTTGGAAGGATAGATCGTTTTTATCTTCGACTTATTTAAGGAACATCACTTTACCTCCAGCTCCTAGCTGAAAATTACTCTTGTGCCTCTCGCTAAAGAGTTTCGATTCTTGCCCTGATTTAGCTCCAATACTGCTTTTGATATACTTCAACCCATATTCCTCAACTTCTTTTTTATTGTTCTTTGCTTTTGCTTGTGTAACTTAATTTTTCAACAAAAGGGTGTTACCATCAACAATTACCACCAATCAACACTTGCTGGTCTATCTGGTCCATTGACAGCCAAATTCAACTAGTGGACAGAAATGCTTACTTTTCTGTAAGATTCTTTCGAAGAGGCTCAAAGAACTCTCGAAGAGGGACATCCAAACTAGGTGCCTTCGGATTGTTCATGTCTAAATCCGCACCTTTGATAAGTCTACTAATGCAAGAGGCACATCTTTATAGAACTACTAAGTCAAGCACAACAGAATAATACCGAGCAAAACAATTTTTACCAACAAGAGATCGAAGTGGTCTAAAACAAAACGTTCTGAGGGAGGGTTTACGATATGAACGATCAGTAGAGTACTGCGCTAAAGATGAGAGCTTACCTTCCGTCTTTGGAGCGTTAACTCTCGTTTCTGGTTTTCTGCTCAATAAGAGGCAAGGGATCTATCTCCTAATGATTTTCTCAACACATCGCTCTTTTACAACAACGTTTATGGATCATTAGAAGGCATTTATCAAGTAATTAAGAATAACCTTAAATTGTACTTGCTATTTATCTTGGTGAATACGCTGGTACTGGCATATTATCGTTTTTCTCGTCTTGCCTCGTCCGATATTGATCGCTAAAGTTTCGAACGAATACCGTTGGACATCTATGCAGTCAAAGTAACTATAATATGACGCATATGATACTTTTCATCCCCAGCCCTAAGTTCATTTATGTCTGAGACAAAGAGAAAGCCTTTTTAATCATTAGCTGATTCGTAAATTTAGCTATGTGTGCTACGGCTCAACACCGAGTTCTAGTTTTTTTCTGCAAAGTTTGGAAAAAGCAATCCAGTCTCTTCGTTCATCGGAGAAATGCACAACGGAATTTCATCAACATTAGGAAAAAAACAAAACAAAACAAAATAAAACAAAACAAAAAAGACAAAACAAAACAATCGGCCGATACGGAACGCCGCCACGTGGTATATATATATATATATATATTTTTTTTTTTTCACGTATTTGACAATTTTTTATTGTAGTGATTGTAATTCATTAACGTGTGGTAGGCTATGTTAATTTTTTATTATTTCAATCGTTTCCTTTTAACAACCCATTATGAAAAGGACCTTTTGTTTTTTTGGAAACGCCACTTTTCCTCAGAGCAAAAGCTTAGTAGCAAATCATTATCAAGAGACGTTATGAAATGAGTGATTCAAAGAATTAGCCAGGCGTAACTCTGAGCTTTAGTTGATATTTCCTGCCTTTCTCTTTCATGGGATTCTGCAAAGGATGTTGAAGAGTTGTCTCTCTCCCTCCAGATGGCTTATGTTAACGAAAAACCAAAGCCGTCACACTCACTTTTGCTGAGTTACAGTCCCATCGTTAAGCTAACCGCCTCCCGGTTAGCTAAACCGTCTCCCGGTTAGCTCAATTGGTTAGAGCGCCGGATTGTGTTGTGCGGGAGGTCGAGGGTTCGAGCCTCGGCCGGACCAATACTCATGGTCTTAAAATAAGTGAGGAGAATTTACTACCTTTCTAAAATCAAGAAATGGATAGATATTCTAGTCTTCTCGGATAAGGACGAATAAACCGTAGGCCCCGTCTCCTGCAGAGTTAGGGGTAGGAGACGTTAATTTCCCACGCACGAGAATACTGTGTGGTGGATGTCCTCCCCTGGGTGGGATGGGTGGAAATTGGCCTTGAAAAGCCCCAATGGGGAGTGGTCAATTAACCTATCTATGTATGTGTGTATGTATGTATGTATGTATGTATGTATGTATCGTGTTGAGTCTTAATTAAGCCACTGCTTTCAAAGGATGTAGTGTTGCTATGATATCCTAGTTTGTCGGAAACATGACCAGAACGTTTTAGGCCATAATTGAACCATTTTATCCAAGGAATGATAAGAACATCCCTGCATTGTTTGGATCGCAAACAAAGACTGATTATCCTATTCAATTATGATAACACAACTATCCAATGCCAGCTAATCCAGAAAGTTTTGAAAGTGCTGGTACGAATTCAAATTTATTGATCTTTTTTATACATGCCTGAGTGGGCATTGTTGATATCATTAGTGTTAACGCGTTAACGTAGCCTCATCTAAACACACTTAGGTGTTTTTAATCATCTAATCTCGAAGGGGTTATGCAAACCCGAGAAGCAGTAAAAGGTTGCTCAATGTTCGAGAAATCTCCCAGTCCCACGCAGTATATTCCTCTACTGGTTTTCTAATATATTTCTCCTAATGCACAGAACGCATGGGATAATGAATATATTTACATACTCCCTTTTATCCCTAGAGAAGGAGAGGGTTGTCTTCAGTTCTCATTTAGTTTGAACGGCCGTAAAAGGTTTAAGAGTGAATTGCTTCCAAATATGATAGTGAAAGTCACGGGTCCAAAAAACTTACAGTGGACCTTCATCTACTACATAACATAACTTTGCTTCTATTTTTCTTTCTTATCTTTAAAATACCATTGTATTGATAATGTTCTTCCCCCTCGTTATTTGTTTGCATCACAATCCTTTCAAAAACATTACGATGATTTTCTCTATTTGCTTTACAGGCTTTCTTATCCTTCCATACAGCCATGCTCTGTTTACTGGTTCTCTTTGATGCTCGATGTATTTCTCGATCGCTATTTAATGATGATGCCAATGCTTGCATTAATTTTTTCTCCACCATGTTTCTGTCTTTTTTGTCAGATATTTTAATTTTTGTCTCTGTTAAACCTTGGCTTCTGATAGTCGATCTAAACGCATTAGTCTTCTGCTGTAAATGGTCGTCCCATAAGGTGCGAAAAAACAGACTGTACTTGCAAGATATTCCGGAGTATTTGTCTAGAGTATGGACTCTAGGCAAACATGAGCAACGCGACCTTGCTAAAGCAGTTTAGGCGTGGGTTCAGATGGTGGTAGGGTGTCTAGCTCGTGTACCTAGAGCTGATCACGTACCATACACAAGAACACTGAAACTGAAACTGAAACGTGGCTTTACGGTGGTTTAAAACCAAGTAAGTCTTATTTGTGAATAAAATGATCTATCAACTAAAGCTACGGGCCCTGTGTAGCTCTTTTTCCTTCCAGATTTTATTTTCTCAGATCCTCTAGCGTACACAATATATATGTTACCGGACGCGCGACCATACTGATAAGTGATGTAAACCTTAATGATGCTTCGGTGTGTATGGAGATTAATTGATGAGTGGACCAACGTTTGTTGGTCTACGTAACAGAACTGTATTAAAATCCATATGTACTCATATTGAGTAGTCTTCATGCTAGTATATATATATATATATATATATATATATATATATATATAGTATATATAGCAGTATATATATATCTATCTATATATATATGTTTACTTATTTAGTATAATTTCAGAGCTGAGCAAAGAGTTTCCAGCAATCTGATTGGTCGGGCGGTTTCTTGTATGACGCGCATCTCCTGAGTACATGTCTTACGGTCAGCATGTAATATCATTCGCATTGCTTGGTTTTGCAGGCGCTCTAAGCGTTGGGCATTTACTTTGCCACATTCGCTCCATACAACACAACCATAGTCTAACAAAGGTAGCACAGTCTGCTTGTAAATTCAGGGAAAAACATCGCGATTAAGGAAAGATGAAATTCTGTTGAGCAATTTCAGTTTAGGGTAAACCCTAGATTGTATATAGGCTACATGTTTGCTCCAGGTCAGACAATGATCGATGTAAATTCCTAAGTACAAAGTCAGATCTCAGACTTACCGAAAAAAAAAAAAAAAACAGTCAATTGTTCTCTTATCATATGTACACACCTTGAGCAAACGTAAGCTCAATGGCTGTAAAGATCTTTCAGACAAAAGATGAACAAAGTTATTCTTCAGCTCACAAAGAACGTGACGCTCTATTACTGGGCCGAGTTCGAGTTAGCTGATAAGAAATGAGTACAAAAAGAGGTCATATCCAGGGGAAACCAGATTTTGTTCGAGTAGGGGGGGGGGGAGGACGAAGCTTCGTTAAGCAGGTTTCTACTGTGTATAAACATATTTTATATCTTTTGTGGGTTGAGGGAGATATCGGCAAAAATTCTATTTCCTTTTTTGTGCTTGTGTATGAAACCTTTGTTTTGGATAAAAAATTTGACAAAAGTTATTGTACCCTTCTAATGTAAGACATTGAATGTATTAATTTTTCCCTTATTTTACAGTAGCAGTCGAGCTATATCTATGATTTCTGACGTTTTTCTATAATTGAATTATATTTAGATCTTCTTTGAGCGGTTTGCAATCATAATATGGCCATTTTATCGCTATGGAACAAAGACAAAAGTTTTATTTGTGACAGGGTTTATTTTCTGTATCATTTGCATACATGACTATACTGTTGTCTTGAACTGTGCATGCACGCATGTCTGACTTGAAATACCAACCTCGTAATTATCCTGGAAAATAATCAAAGAAGGTTGTTACAAATCGGAGAGGTAACATAGAAGACAGAAAATTCGCTAAACCTACTTCGTGTATGCAAGCATTTCTACATGGGCGTTAGCATTTTCATTACGTATTTGTAACAGGGAAACCCTTTCTGAAGACTTCATTAAAAGAAGTAAGGAGAGAAATGCGCGTGAAAGGTACAGACTGCAATATCATGTTGGATTACTTAGAAACTTATATGCATTCTGTAAGAGGAGAATAAAAAGTTCAGAATCGTAAAAAAGTCGAACGCTTTTGTTTCTTTTTGTTGAACTTTGTATAAGGCTCCATTAAATCCTTTTACTATTTTGTTTCTGTGTCAACCACATTCTCACATGTCTCTAGAGGGTATTTCTGCAAAAACTGCAACTTCAACGTCCCTGTATGGTCATTACAGAAACCAATCAAAATTATCGAGATTACCATTAATAAAAAGCTCCAGACTTCATCTCTTTATCTTTCGTAAAGGCGATTAGGTGAAAAATTCGAAGGTTATGTAAGCAACCGACCATTTTGTTTTCGTGGTGGTGGAGAGAAGGGGAAGAGTCAAAGTATTTTCGAACCTTTTTATCTGTGCAGACAGTTTTTCAGTCCTTAATTTTTGGCGTTTTGAAGCGATTTGGCTTTTATGATATCTTTTTCCCCCCACTGTCAATTTAATTATGGCCGGTCCCTTAGTATCGTCTTGGAAAATTTACCTGAACAAGCAGATCCCTTGATTTTTTTGATCATTTCATTAAGCTTATCAAAGTTTTCCACATGAATCACAGGACCGGTACCAGCGATATCGTGCAAAGTGTCTTCCTCCACTCCAGTACCGATTCCCACCGCTACAACGTTGACTTTCTTTCTCTGTGGGATGAAAAAGTTTTCGGCATACGGTCTGAGTTATTCGGCCTCACTAGTAATGGAAACAAGTTGTAACCCTTACAGATTGGGATTGCAGCCAAGCCCCTTAGATTTCGTGGGATTTTCCCGATAATTTCCTGCGGATAGTTTCTCCTTTCTGTTGCCAATAAGTCGTGCAGTGTCAGATGTAAGTTTTCTTCCTAAGAAATCAACACAAATGACCCAGCCAAAGTTTAAACCCAATCTCTCTAGCCGAAATGCGGGTCAGTGTGTCTTCCCTGCTTTTGATTAGAGTCCTTCAGAAAGTATCCGGGAAGTATTCAATGAAAGAAACTATAGCATTGCTTAGAGCACTCCAACACGACCACTGCATCTTATTACATCTCAGCTCGAAATTGGCGCATGGAATTGCTCAGCACAGAAAATTAAGGTAGAATAACGCTTAATTAACAGCTCGATAGCGTGATTCAACACTCACCATGAAATCCGCGGATATCATGCCGGAAAATGCTTCGAAATCAAAGTCTTTTTTCGGATGAGTTGGTTTTCCGTCTGTGAGTACAATCATGACATTTGGTTTGTCTGGCCTGTCTCCTCCTGCTGTGGTGAACATCTCGTCCCTCGCCATTATAAGAGCCAGATCGGTGCGAGTTTGATATTCTAAGGTCACTGGCTCGTTGGCTATTTTCTGTAGTAGGGCGTCTTTATTATGATATCCTGAATCGCCGAGTTTGAAAGACATTTTTGCATTTCTGTTAAAGGTAATAAGGCCGAAGTGATCTGCGTCGGGTGCAGGATTGAAATTCTTAACAAGGTTACCCAAGAAGGTGATAATCTTTTTCAGATTACCCATTTTAACGCTCTTGGATTTGTCAAGAACGATTGCAATGTCAAGTCCAGCGGTGCACGAAGGGGCTGTAGAAAGGAAAAAGTAAAACAACTTGAAGAAAGATAGCAAATGCCAGCAATGATGTGTGACTGGCTCAGTTAAAACCTTTAACATGATTTTACTACTATTATTTATTATTTATTTTTATTTGCTCATTTATTTATTTATTTCATTGTTGCGTGTGTGTGTGCGTGCGTGTGTGTGTGTGTGTGTGAGCCTATACAGTGTCTGTTTAGGTAGCCCGCCTAGAATAGCTTTGCTAACTGCGGGCTACAAAAGCCTTTATTTCTTTCATTTTAAAAAAAAAAAATAAAGTCAATGTTGTTGTTGTTGTTGTTGTTGTGAGTCGTAAAACAACATCAAAACACAATTCTACTAATAAGTCTTTTGTTGTACAGCCAGTGATATTTCTAGGATACCTTAAGTTTTCAATTCTTTCGTAATTAAAGATCATCGCACATTGCAGTCTCACTTAAGATAAGAGGTACATGTACTGAGTAAGTGGCTTGATCAGATAATTTTAAAATCTAAACTAAAGACTCTTTGTTCCAATCGTCAATAGTGTCCCAAAACAAGACTTTTTTCACCTTTTTATTCCTAAGTTAGGTTCTTGCAAATAACTTACTAGACTGATTACCGCTGAAAGGGAGTTAATTCATCAAAGTACGGGACATAAACCCTTTTCAGAGTTCGCCCATACAAAACGTCCACTATAAGGTTACTGGTTTCTTAGCTTTGGCAAAGATGTTTAGGTAATCGCTGGTAAATATAAACATTTTTTAATCTCGTTTTTTCCATGTGTGCTGCAGCTTCTTCAAGAGGTAAATGTGCATCATAAACAGTGCTCGAAGTGCCGTTTCGTCTGCAAAGATTAGGTAATTAATCTATTTTCTTGAAAGTGCTGAGCTTCCTTCGGGGTATAGAAGTTAAGTAACAAGAATGGTTTACTTTGAGCATCAAGCAATTGCCGTATTGTTTTTAATTATGCTGATGGACTTAGGCCAAACTAGGCAGTAAAGCTCGTATCTGGAGATCATCGATATAAAATGTTGCTGCAAGGGAGGAGTGGGTGACCTAAAAGTGCCCAACATTAATATCCGCTGGTGTACCCAAAGGAAAATGTTGGATCAAAACAGTTATCCATTTTGTAGTTTTAAACCGATTCTGAGAGCATGTTTTAGCGCGCAGCTGTTTTGAAATGAGGCGCTCACTTCTTAGAGCCAATTAATCTGAAAGAAATGATCAGAAGTCTAACAGTTGCATTGTTGAGAATAAAGTCATGAATGCAATGAATTCTAGTTTATGCAGAAGGAATGTGTTATGACCTCGATGGCATATACTAATACGCAAGTCTAGTAATAAAGGATGATGAAGAAAACAGATGAGGAAAAACAGAAACTGTTACAAAAGCACTCACGGCATTCTTGTGAGTTGCATATGCCTGTCATTTTCGCTAGTCCTAGTTCACTGCAGTCTTTTCCACCGTTAGATGGAGGGGGATTGGTACAGGTTCTTGTATACGTCATTCTTCCTCCACCACACGTCTGACTGCACTTTGACTCAGACCAATCGGTGTATCCTCCGTTGATAGCTTTGACAGAGAAACATGATCCATAATTGAGTTTGATAATCTTGATAAATGCCCTATTTATCGTAGCTGAAAGCTCAGCAAAGCTCCAGAACTCCTAACAGTTTGTATCCAACTATGGATATTTCTAAAACTTCCAGATAACTTATCGTAAACACTTTAAGAAATCAGAGTTTTAGACCTTACGATGATTTATTCCTCACAGAAAAGGAGGATCAAGAGAAAATTGCTACCAAAAGATACTTACGGCATTTTTGTTCGTTACACGGAACCGTGTTTTTAGCTGGCCCAAGAAAACTGCAGTCCTTCCCACCGTTAGATGGCGGGGGATTGGTGCAGGTCCTTGTCAGGGTCTTCACTCCTCCTCCACACGTCACACTGCACTTAGACTCAGACCAATCAGTGTATCCTCCGTCAACAGCTTTGAAAGAGAAAGACAATCCAACTTTAAATTTGTTTCTCTGTGGTCCTTATAATAATGCACACTTTGTCGTAATATAAGTGATAGCTTAGCAAAGCCTCGGCGCTCAGAACAAATTGTTGAATTGTGTCAATAAAAAAACAAATCTTTAAGTATGATTGGCCTCAAAAGTCCATATTTGTGGCTTTATTGGCTGTTTTAAGTCCAACTATCGGATTTTACCTTTCCAATTACAAACACTTGTAATCGAACAGGAAAAATTGGAAAGTTAAGCAGCCAACAAAAATCAGGTGCTTGAAGCCATCAGTGTATAAAACTCAGTTTCGGAAGTAAGAAATGCTTCCATTTTGGAAATGTTTTAGTTTTGTAGGGTAAGTGGTTGTTGCTATGCTTCTTGCAATCCGTTTTGTGATTGGTGGATTTTAGCTGAGTGGACTTGGTATGATTAGCTTCTTTAAATGTGTGATCACAGGTCTCTAATCACAGCCAACTGTTTGATTACACTGTCTGACCACACTCTACAGAATAATTCATGAAAAATAGGCCAGCTAATTCTCTAATCACAATCGGTTGAAATTGTAATGCTTCTGATTAAGGGAGTATTCGTGCTCGCCACCTCAAATCAGCCTCGCGCTCGGCGAATTTAAAATCATCGCCTTAGTTCTTCCTGAATTGTACTCCACCCAGTCCTATCACCTTCACTTGTCATGAAATACAACTGATATTTATTACAAAAGTTCCACTTAAGCCATCTATAGCATAAAAAATAAGGAACAACAGAAAATTGCTACAAAAAAAGAAAACCTACAGCATTTCTGTTCGTTACATGGAACTGTCTTTTTAGCTGGCCCGAGCTGAGTGCAGTCCTTTCCACCGTTAGACGGTGAAGGATTGGTGCATGTTCTTGTCATTGTCTTCACTCCTCCTCCACACGTCACGCTGCACTTCGACTCAGACCAACCAGTGTATCTTCCATCGACAGCTTTATAGGAGGAAAAGAAAGATAAATCTTTATCAACTGAGAATGGGCACTTTTCGAATTAAAGGTCAAGTAATCAAAGTATTAGCAAAGAGACTCATTTAAAGGAAAACAAGAGCTCACGGCATGTAGCTTCCAGGATCTGGTTCAGACTGTTGACAAGTGTGTCGAAACTTCCGTACAGAAGAACCTTTCCTTTCGCACCAGCTATCTTTTTCATTTGTTCCTTTCTTTTGTATAAGTCCTTACCCACTCCAATAACAATTATGCTCACACCTCTGGCCTGGATGGGGAAAAATTTGAAATAGCATCAATCAGAATACAATCCATTGGAGTTGTTGTGGCTTTTCTTCTTGCTTTCCAATACATGAATTAGTTTTCTTTTCTCTGTCGCCACAATGATGTTTCATTCTGGTGTTCTTTAATTCTGTAAAACTACAAACTGATACAATCCAAAAGGTACACAAACTACCTGCATGAGAGTGAAAACAAATAGTGGTTGTATTACCTCCAGAGTTCTTGTTGTTGGTCCAAAAGGAACCCATTTTCTTTTATCCCATTTATCAATGTACGGCGCTCCATCAGTAAAGACGAGCAAGACATTCTTAGCGTCAGGCCTGTCCCCTTTAGCCCTGGTAAATATTTTTAACGCACCTCCCATGGAGAGATCAGTGCGCGTTCCCACTTTCTTTGGAACAAACTTAAAACGCATTCTAACCAAGTCCTTTAGGTTTTTTGCAGTGTGGTATCTTCCGGAATTTAAGTAGCTGTGTATTGGAGCGTACGATCCAAAAGTGCCAAGCGCATAATGATTTCCAGAAGCAGACACCCCAAGTTTGTCCACCAACAAATAAACCAGTCGTGTCAACTTATTACGGTGGTCCTTATTCATGCTCCTTGACACGTCACCAAGAATGGCGATATCCATTTTCTGATCAAGACATCCACCTGTGAACGATAGAAGCATAATTCAGTTCTTACCAATACATTTAAGTTGGTTGTCGTTATGTAAAAATTTAAAGAGTTTTATATCACTACAAAGGATCTGGCTGCGATGTAAAAACCTTAATGGACCCTTTTTGCTCTGGTTATCCGTCACCATAATCACAGATTTGGGCTTTCATTACAGAAATTTTCTCACTTAGGCATCCCTGTGGAGCGTATTGCTTCTTCACTATATCACTAAAATAACGTCTGGGGGGCATGTAACACTGAAGACCAGATAAACTCAACGTTAAAGTAACTTTGGAGTGATTAACAGTTCGGCTTATATTGGACAAGTCTGGCGTTTCGAGCAATTTGTATCCGCCTTCCGATTCGAGAGTCACGTTCAAAACAGACCTTTCTCAGCCGTTTTTTCTTCAGTGAGTTCCTCGATCTTTTGGTCAGCTAACCATTCATTTCTTTAGAACAGGAAGATTTATTACCTTCGACATTATAAATACTGAATAAACAAATGAAAGAACTATAAAAAATGAGGTGTTTTTTCGAATTAACTAAAAGAGTTCAAAGAAGAATATTGAATACATGGAGCTCGATTGCATAATTGTACATAACTCTCTCAGCTGTATGTTCCATTTTTTCAGATATACTGTTAACTCTAACTTTTTTTAGAAACCATTCTTTGTGTTGCTAAGATGCTGCCACTGAGCTATGCGAGCTATTCAATTCATGAGACCATTGGTGGAGGGAACTTGTTGAGTAAGAGAGATTTTTATTGTAAGGGATCAAAATTACGCAGCCATTTTAAAGAGTGAAACTGTTATAATTTTAGATGTTTTTTTTTACTAGATTTGACCTAACTAATGATTTTCATCACCCGCTGGAGTGATTTAAGCATCAATAATGCTTGAATTTGAGACGTCTTCATGTACAAGCAATATGTGTTAGAACAGATTCAATTTTTGCTCAGTTTAACCTTAAAGGAAAAACGGATAACCTTTTCAGTTTTATTTTTAGAAAGTCAGAAGTAAATTCGTTGATACCATTTGCTTAGAGCGGAATAGAGAAAAAATACGTATACAGACCTTCTACAGGGGATTTCGCTGTGGAGAGAAATTAGATGTAAAAAGATGTTAGTCACAAGACCCATACATTTAGATGTTATTAATTCAAACGATTCAAAATGATCAAGTCTGATAACTATGTACATGTGTTGACGATCTTTTTTTTTTATCTGTTACCTAAACAGGTGAATGACACGACGATAAAAAGCCACTGAGTCCTCATATCGAAATCACACAAGATCTGCCAACAAAACAAAAAAAAAACTCAAGGGCTCGCAAAGCTATTGTAAATGACGTGCATGAAACTACTTAAAATGAAAAAAGAATGCTTTAATTCTTTAATTTTTTACGAATTAGTTTCTGTATACAACATAGACAACATGGAAGTGGCTCAGGTCAAAAATGGTTTCCTCAAGGTGAGGATTTTTTTACTTTCCATGAATAGTTCCTCTCTAATCGTAACATGACTTTGCTGATATAAGTAGCTTTTAGCATTTAGCGCCCTCATTCCAATAAGATCTCTCGAAAGAGATTTTTTTTTTTAAATGAGCGCCTCTATTCCACCGGGCGTCCCGGTAATATCCCTGTTAGAGCACACGTACATTAAGGTGAAACATGGTTCATCTTCGTTACGTGCTCACTTAAAGCCTTATCACAAATTTCAACAGTTGTCCACGTGTCAGTCCCTCAACTATTGAGCCCAAGTCAGCGTGCAGTTCCTTCAGACGAATGATTTCGTCTGAAAAAAATTTTGCAATGAGTACTCGGCTAGTCCAGGAAGAAATATAAATCCGCTTTCCATTCTTTTTTACCCTTCTTAAAGGAACATAAACGCTTCATTTTTTTCACACATTCTGCTATATCTCAAAGGAAAAATAACTAAATAAGCGCCCCGTCCCTAATAAGCTCCTGCCCTTGAAGTGTCATTAGTTGATAAACACCCTGGGCTTTAAATCGAATCACTTAATCGATTTTTGCCTTTTGCCATCACGTTCGGGCATAAGCTTCTCTCTCTCTCTTCGTTTGGTACTATTGATAGAGAGTGCATTCAAAGTTCAAAGCCAAAAACAGATACCACACCAAGAAAACTTATTGCATGGTCTGAGAAGAAAAGAAAGAAGGAATGAAAAAGGACATTAAACATGAAAGAAAACTGCAGTTCGAGAAAAGTATCAGAAACCAAACAACTATACCAAAAAGCTTTGCAGTAATGCTTGTTGCACGTACGCGACTGAATGTACCCTTCACTTACAGGAAGGCGCGTGAGGACCATAGACCCAATTAAAGCTGTACTTAGTGCAAGAGATAACCCACTTGACCATGATGCTCTTGTTAGTTTCTTCTTTGCAATAGTTGCCACTTTAGGCTTTTGGTATGAGACATTTTGGTGTCAAATAAAGCATATGGTGGTTACAAGTATTGCCTGTATATAGTGGTTACGAGAATTGCCCGAACAATGAGCTCACCTTTGGCCTTCTCCTTTGGCTGATCCTCACGGCAGCCTATCGATTGCGAAACCCACCTTCGCTGTCAGCAGCTTTTATAGGCGACCATTATATTTATGTGGAAAATCATTTTGAAATCCCCAGAAATTGGCTCAAATTGCATTCAATTAGGCAATTATGAATTGATGACAGACCCATCTTTTGCGCTTTTGTAAAATGCAAATTGTCAATCTCATTACAATAACAGATGATGCTGCTCATGACAATAGTTACCAATTAGATAAATTTGAGAGACAAAAGCAAATTGTTTGTCACAGTCTTACTAATGAGCCAATTGTGTAACGCGTAACGTAGCTTCATGCAAGTTTCTGCTCATAAAACTCGCACAACTCACAATTACTTTGTTTGCTCTGACAAAGGGCTAACTCTCGAAATGTTCGCTTAGAAACCGTTTGTAGTGACCAACTCACCTTATCAACTCAGTTAAGAAAACCATATCATCCTATTATACCACCACTGACTCAGCTACACAGTTTTTTTTAGAAACTAAAACCTATTTTCGATTGTTTGAATGGCCAGTGTTTTATTTTGTTTTGTTTGATTGAAGGTGGTACCTTCTTTAGGAGTGCCATGTTTTAGAAGCTTAAAAGCAATTAATTCAATCAATCCACGTCGAAAAATTTGAAAAGTCACCGAAGGTAAATATCCCCATCTGCCAAAAGGAGTATTAAAACAATATGAATTCATATTCCCTACTTTCATACTCGATAACCTCCTTAGTTTGGAAACTAAGATATCTTAAAACTCAATTCAAATTAGAGTTAAGGTTTAATGAACGTGATCGCCGTAGCGATCGCCGACAACTTAAAAAATTAAGAAGAAAAAAGTTTGTAAATGGATCGTTGATGAAATTTTCTTTTCATAAGATAGTGATAGCTTTTGAATACCAAGCAAATAAAGCCGACGATAATCAATAGGCTATAATGATGTTTTGGTTTTACTATTATTCAGCGAATAAAAAAAAAAAAACACTTCGCCCTCACGAAAGGCTAACGCTCAAAACGCCAGCATTAGAAACTTTTGACGGTGGCCATTTTACATTATCAGCTCCGTTGATAAAGCAAATCATCTTGTTATAGCCCCCCCCCCCCCCTTCCCACCGACGCAGTTTCTTAGCAAATTACCCACTTTTAATTAATAGCACAGTGGAGGAGCCGCGTATCAAGTTCATCTCCCTGTAAACCCTAACAAGGTGATACTTGTTCGATTTTCAGTGACAGCGTTTCGCTTCTCACTGATATACAAACTTTTAAAATCCACTTTCAGGGCTCTATAATGATTAAGACAATTACTTATAAACGATAACTGAGGAAACTTTTTTGACTTAATAAACTTCTGTGGAGGATTTTGTGGAAAAGAAGGCACGCAAAACAAAAAAAAAGAACGGTCATTGAAGTAGTGTTCCTTTTCGGGTTTGTCTCGTGGCCATGGTTTGGATCAACAACACAATTCCTGTTTGTTTGATTGTTTTTTTTTTTTTTGAATCGACACTTAAAGCGTGGCCCTCAAAATAATTTTCTCACCTTGCCCTACACGTTTTAAATTTTTCACAACTTCGCCTGTTCCTGTTCGTAAGTCCGGCCAAACCTCTATGGTCATCGGCCCCCGTAACTTTGGCTTATAAATACAGGTGTTTAGTTATAATTGTAAAACTCCCTGAAGAAGTCAATCAATCAACAAATCAATCATATCCTTTATTTAAACACGATGAGGTTTAAAGCTGGGGGCTTGTGGGGTCGTGTGAATATGATTACAATAACAATAAGAATAGTGTCTCTTAAAATCACTCTACAAAATATACAGTAAGAATAATAAAGATGATTTACATTATTTATCTTTAAGTAAATTGACTACAGCGTTTAAAACATAAAAATAGTTAAAAGCATTTAAAATCTTGGTAGTGCCTGGGTAGTGACTGGACTGGCTGTGCGCTAAAATCGAGATCCTTAAAATAAGAGTCCTTCTTCACTTTGCGATAAAAAACTGAAAACTGGTCTGTGAAATGTTTCGAGACAGCGTTCAGACTAGCACCTCCTTAGCTAATGGAGTTTTTAAGAAACTGCGAGTTAAAACGCGGGACAATTATATCATTACTCCTTCGAAAGTTGTATGTGGTGCATGGTTTGTTTGTTAAGTATGACAGAGCCGTAGGTGCTTCACCTATAAACACGCTATGGAGTAGTTTAATTAATCGAAGTTTATAATAAAGGGTTAAAGTATTCCAGTTCGAAAGTCGGTAAACTTCCTCAGTAGGCATATCTCGGGGTAAGTTGTATATAATTCTGGCCGCCCTACGGTGAAGTACTTCTAGCGAATATAGAAGCTCTGCAGCCGCCCCAGACGACTAGTCCGTATATAACTGATGGTAGTATAATCTTGAAGTATAAGTCCAATCGGGCGTTTCTGTTCAAGAACGAACTCCTTTTCAATAGGCAAAGTTTGTTACAATATTATTTTTTACATTAGTAAGGTGGTGGGTCTATGAAAGTCTCTCGTCGATCGTACCACCCAAAAGACGAGAGTGTTTCGCCCACTCGATCCGATCCTCCCCGAATGTCGCCGAATTTAGTGGCCCGATGTGCGGTTTCTGTGCCTCTAACTGTCTACGACAGTTAGACGAAACGTGTCGGAAAATAAAAAAAAGTTTTACAACTACTGTTCGCAGAAACGCTGCTCACTAGTCTACATCTAAAAAATTAAAAAATTAATTAAAAAATCAAAAAGTAGTTCTCGTTTAATAAGAATTAAACATAATACGCCATAGAAAGTCTGTCGGTATGGCATTTACGCACTCGTCGGTTTTTATCAGAAATCTCATTAGATCGCTTCGCTCGCTCGCTGGATTACCGATACTACCAAGTCGTGGAAAAATACAATACGGACAGACTTTCCGCAAAGTATTCTGTATATACTATACTGTACTATACTGTTCTATACTGTAATTTACTATTACATGATCTTCTTTATTATGCTGGCACTGTTATTTAAACAATAGAGTGTTGGGTTTTCTGTAAGGGCAGTATGTTCCTTTCGTTAGGTTTAGTGAGACGTCGAGGAAGTTGAACGCATCGAGCACTTTTTCACAGCCACGACTTCTCCTCGTCTGTTTATTGCCGCTCCTAATCCCAGTTGAGCACTATAGTCGCAACTGCGAAGCAATGATGGAACAAGTTCGATTCAATTACTCGACGAAAAACATACCTGTGCCACCACGAAATGCATACCTCAAGCGCCGAATCGAAAAAATTGAAAGCGTCATCAAGCGAATGAGATGGAAGGCCTTTTTCTTCGACAGCAACCCTGATGACCAACAAAATCCCGACAATAAATTTGGCTTTAATTCCAGAAAATGCCCGCCACAGATTGAAGACATGGTCAACTTCGAAGTCGAGCTCTTAAACATGGTGAATAACATTAAATTCAGGAAAGTCTGCGATAAGTTCCAGAACCATCTAAACGAAGACATCAAAAAGATCAACAACTCGCCCAAAGTTTTCATCCCGGCCGACAAGACCAGAAACTTCTACGAGCTCGACAAACCCCTTCACGACACACTCTTAGCCAACAATAATTCTGCGACTTATCGTAAAGCAAATGCCGATGCGCCCAACTCTATCAACCAAGAAGCTAAACAAATAGCCACTGACCTCAACATCAAAGATAGAACAGAACGCTTCTCAACTAAACAGGCATTCATTACATTTAAAGATCACAAGGAAAACTTCCCTAACAAACCCACATGACGATTGATCAACCCCGCGAAGAATGACCTCGGGAAAGTAAGCAAGCGCATCCTCGATAATATAAACAACCGCATCCGTCAGCAAACTTCCTTGAATCAGTGGAAAAACTCTATGGACGTCATTAAATGCTTCGACAGCATCCCCGACAAACACAAGCACTCGTTCACTGTCTTCGATATCGACAACTTTTACCCCTAGATCACGGAAACCCTCCTCCTAGATGCCATCAACTACGCCAAAACCTTCACCACGATCGCCGATCAAGAGATCAACATCATCATGTACTGCCGTAAATCCCTCCTCTTCAACCACCACACCGCCTGGAAAAAGAAAACAAATTACAACATGTTCGACGTCACAATGGGGAGCTACGATGGTACCGAAATATGCGAACTCGTAGGCCCTTTCATCCTCGACACCCTAAGCAAAAAAACAGGTAACACCAACATCGGCCTCTACAGAGACGAAGGCCTACATCAGACCTGAAAAAAAAAAAATCAGGCCTGTACGGGACTCGAACCACTGACCTCTGCGATACTAGTGCAGCGCTCTACCAATTGAGCTAACAAGCCAACTGGGAGCAGGCCGTTAAGTTGATTCGTAATAAACCCGTGAAAGTGATAAATAAGATACAATGAATATATTTCAGTTCATATATTTCAGTTCATATATTTCAGTTCATATATTTCAGTTCATATATTTCAGTTCATATATTTCAGTTCATATATTTCAGTTCATATATTTCAGTTCATATATTTCAGTTCATATATTTCAGTTCATATATTTCAGTTCATATATTTCAGTTCATATATTTCAGTTCATATATTTCAGTTCATATATTTCAGTTCATATATTTCAGTTCATATATTTCAGTTCATATATTTCAGTTCATATATTTCAGTTCATATATTTCAGTTCATATATTTCAGTTCATATATTTCAGTTCATATATTTCAGTTCATATATTTCAGTTCATATATTTCAGTTCATATATAGTTCATAGAGGTCAGTGGTTCGAGTCCCGTACAGGCCTGATTTTTTTTTTTTTTTTTTCAGGTCTGATTTTCGCTATTGCATAAATAGCGCTATCTACTGCGAGGATCGTGCATTATACGTATCTAATACCGCAGTTCAAAATATATGAACTTCATATATTCATTGTATCTTATTTATCACTTTCACGGGTTTATCACGAATCAACTTAACGGCCTGCTCCCAGTTGGCTTGTTAGCTCAATTGGTAGAGCGCTGTACTAGTATCGCAGAGGTCAGTGGTTCGAATCCCGTACAGGCCTGATTTTTTTCAGGTCTGATTTTCGCTATTGCATATATAGCGCTATCTACTGCGAGGATCGTGCATCATAGTAGTTAACAGTAAATGGTGACTCACTTTAAATTCGTTTTCTATTCTCGCAGCAAATGCCTCGAAATTGAAGCTTTTGCCGGGATGTGTTGGCTTTCCATCTGTAAACACAATCATGACATTCGGTTTGTCTGGTCTGTCTCCCCCTCCCTCGGTAAACAGCTCGTCTAATGCCATTTTTAAAGCCAGATCGGTGCGAGTTTGCAAATGACGTTTTACAGGCTCATCGGCTATTCTCTCTAAGAGAGCTTCCTTGTCATGGTATTTTGAATTCGCGAAGGAAAACGCCAGGTCCGCATTCTTGTTAAAAGTGATGAGACCGAAGTGATCTTCTTCAGTTGCCGGGTTAAATTTCTCCACGAGGTCACACAAGAAGACGATAACTTTTTCCAGATTAGATTTTCCGACACTCTTGGATTTGTCGAGTACAATGCCAATGTCAAGTCCAGCTGTACACGGAGGACCTGTGGAAAAGTAACTTATTGGTGATGATTAAGTTGCAATGATTCATTCAACTCTCTATCTATTGTTGAACTATGCTCCATTCACGCACCTTGTCCGAGAAGCTTGGCAAGAGTTATGTTTTTATTTCTAACCGTATTTCGTCTTTCGATTTACCATTACCAAATTATCGGTCCAAGGAAACTGATTGCATCGATGTATGTATTATTTCTTGTGGCGTTTTGCAAATCAAACCAGAAGGTGGTAAGTTCGAAGCGCGGTAATGAAATAGAGAGAGATGTAAAAGAGATCGAGCAGAGTTTGGTATCTCCCTGATAAACCCTGAAAATAAATTTAAAGTATCTTAAAGAAATAGTAGTTGCCGAGGCTAGGTATGCGTTTGAATAGCTTGAACTACTTGCAGAATAAGACATCACGTCTTGAGTATCTTATTCGACGCACGTATGGAAACTGTAAAAATGAAATAACAATGCTCTAAAGTGCCCATAATGTCAAAAATCGTTTTTCGCTCATCTAATTCTACATTTCACCAAATGAACTTCACTGAAAAGTTTTTTCGATTTGGAAAAAACGCAATTTTTTTACGAATTTTGGCAAAGTTCAAAATTCTATTTTCTTGCAGTCGACCCTGGTCGCTGATCACAAGAATAACGTGCTCAAAATGACCACGTGACTGATGTCTGTGACGTAGGCTCAGGAACCTCACTTGACCTTAAAGTGCGTATAAATACACTGGTCGAGTGAGGGTCGTTTACGACTTTTTCTGGTTTTGACAAAGTCCAAAAATAAGGGTATTTTAAGGCCCAATATCTCCGATGAGCAACCACTTCTGATCATTATTCCCATATGGGCAGTGAAAGCCATCAATGGACTTCCAAAGTTAATAATAAAATTTCTGGGCAATTTATTTCATAGCTCGTGCTGACGTGAAATTTACATTTATTTCCCGCTTTTTAGTCTTTATCGTCAAAATTCCATACACCACATCTTTGTTTTATTAACTTGAAATAACTTGAAATTTTCAAGAAATTTCCCAGAGAGTATCGTTTAAACATGAACGAGGAGAGAATGTTTGAATAGCGCAAGTTGAGCCATTTTTGTGAAATTTTTTCGCAGCCATATTTTGATTATTCTCGAGGAAACGCAGCAGTTGATGATGAACATCAAGGGCGCATATAGTCGACATTTCTGACAAGAAATCTAGCAAGAAACTTAGTAGTACATACATGTCTCTGTGGTGCCTCAGTTGCAACTTTTGGCTTGATATCATTTGTTACTGTACCAAATTCGACTTGCTTCGTTGCCTTATTAAACGGAGACAGAGCTCTCGGAAAGATCCACCAAAATGATTGGTCTTTTACGGCGTGATACTTATCGACTTACGTGACATGTGTTGGTGGCAAGAAGATAACTTGATGCCCTAAAAGCTGATGTTACTCAAAAGGACAATCCGCCATCTTTGATCAGATCGCGCCTGCAGTTTTGTCCAGCGGTCAGCTCACATTCATTTGGCATGTTGTGTTTCTAGTCTACAAAGTTTAAAATGTAACAAAGATTAACGGCTAACAAAATATTTGACACGTTATTTTTTAAGCCTCAGATAGCTGCTGGTTCACCCAAAAGCAAATAAGCCGGTCATATATTGGTCTCCTATCAGCACAGGGAAAGAAAAGAAAATGGTCAAAAAACTGACACGGGGTTAACTACGGGCTCATGCAATTTTGTTGGTCTTTGAAAAAATTTACTTGCGCTTATTTATTCCAAACTGCACTCGAAATCATGTGATTATGTATTAATAATATACATTAAAAAATACGAGTTAGCTTCTCATAACTATACAGAAATTATTTTTGCGCGCCTCACGCGCAAAGATAATTCATTGAAACCGTGCAAGTGGCATTGACCTTGACATTGACCAATCATTCTGACCAATCAGAATGTCTGGTTTGTTACCTTCGTTGCACTGAATTAACCCTTTTCTGCACTGAATTAACTGTCTTCTGCACTGAATTACCTGAAAACTGCATTCATCTTAACTACCTGAGTAATTTTTTCGTGTATATTATTAAAAATGTAAGAAAGATTAACGGCTGATAAAATATTTGACTTTTTTATTTTTTAGGCTTGAGATAGTTGCTGGTTCACTGAAAAACAAATAAGCCCGTGATATACTGGTCTCCTCTCAGCACAAGGAAAAAGAAAATGGTTAAAAACCTGAAAGGCATATAGAAATCACTTACATATAATTCATCTAAGGTTTACTTCATACATTTGATATGTAATCTCTTGTAGCCGTCTATTGTAATATCTGGCTCTTCGTCGAGATGTACCTTAGAAACTGGTCAATTGCAAAAGTGCAGATTATTACTGAAAGGTGGGGCGAGGAAAGGGGGGGGGTTAACAATCGATTTCGTAGTAAGTATCAGACAGAAGTGTAATAGTCGCTCTTAAAGGTTACAAATAATAACCGACAATCCACTAATATTATCATCAAAATCCGGAAGAAAACCTCCTTCGTGTGCAGACGCTTCTACTTTTCTTAGTGACTCAAGTAGGCCGGACACTATGTTTCCCTGAACTCCTTTTTAAATCCGAACATATTAAAATGCACAGTTGGAAAAGCAGTTGATAAGAGAAACTGTGTACCATGAACGTCAGCATGCATTTCAAGATTGTCGGAGTGTCAGACTCAGCTACATTGTCAGATTAACGTTAATACAGGAGAGCAGGATTTTGCGACACCAACTCTCGTGCATTTGCAAACATCCCAGGAATAAAGTGATGGGAAAGGCAACTAGAATCTTCTCTTTCACATTTCGTGGATCCTCGTGTTTTCGCAAACGTCTCTGAGGTCGCCAGGGGGCAAACTTAGCAAGTTACTACAAGAAAGATTACAGTAAGCCAAAATTTGCAACCGAGGCACCACAGAGACATGTATGTACTATCAAGTTTCTTCCTAGCTTTCTTTTGTCAGAAATGCCGACTATATGCGCCCTCGATGTTCATCATCAACTGCTGCGTTTCCTCGAGAATAATCTAAATATGGCTGCAAAAAAGGTTCTCAAAAATGGCTCAACTTGCGTTATTCAAACATTCTCTCCTCGTTCATGTTTAAACGATACTCTCTGGGAAGTTTCTGGTAAATTTCAAGTTATTTAAGTTAATAAAACAAAGATGTGGTGTACGGAATTTTGTCGATAAAGACTAAAAAGCGGGAAATAAATGGAAATTTCACGTCAGCACGGGTTATGAAATATATTGCCCAAAAATTTTATTATTGATTTTGGAAGTCCAGCGATGGCTTTCACTGCCCATATAGGAATAGCGATCAGAAGTGGTTGTTCTTTGGAGATATTGGGCCTTAAAATACCCTTATTTTTGGACTTTGTCAAAACCAGAAAAAGTTGTCTTTACTTAAGCGAGAGGTAAGAGAAGAAATGAAATGAAAAAGTTAAAACAATTCAATTTTCTAGAAGTCTGATAGATATAGAATACAACCCAGTTGATTGGATTTGCAGACGGATTTTCAGTTTGCCGTAGCAGCCGGGAAATGGGGGTTTTCCCAGGGGACCATATATCTCCAGGGGAATTAAAAATGTTGACCTGTTATTTTCACACAGCTATTAACTCATGATACTCAGCATTTGTGCCAATTTGAGCCAAATCGGTGATTTGAGGTCTATCGCGCCTGCCCGGTTCTGCCCGGTTTTCTCGTGGACACGCTCTTAAGTTGTGATCTTTTGCTAAAGTTATAACATATTAATTGGTTAGCCCTGAAAATAATTAATTAAAAGAAAAATAATCATGTCTTCACCGAAACTGCGTCAGCGAGTCTTACGATAATTTAAATACTAAATACTCACGACATATTCCTTCATTCCATGCAACTGGTTTTACAACTGGTCCCAGCTCACTACAGTCCTTTCCACCGTGAGATGGTGGGGGATTGGTGCAGGTTCTTGTCAGTATTTTTTTCCCTTCTCCGCATGTCACACTGCACTCAGACTCAGACCACTCAGTATATCCACCATCAATCGCTATACACACACACAAAAAAGGGAACTTCTCGTATGCTTGCTTTTTCAAGTCACTATGATAACTGGTTAAGTTCAAACTAAAAAAATCATTTGCATTTGAACTAATTGCTATTAGCCTTAGGAAAGATTAGATTACATCTAGGCAAAAGAATTCTTGGATGGACGACTAGGCAGTCAGGTAAAAAAGAATCGAAGGGAGATGAACGTAAGGTTTCTCACTGAAATTGATCTTTTTCTTTACTTTATTATCTGGCTATAATTTGCCACTCTTTTGTATTAAATTTCATAATGCTTTTTTATTATACATCTTTCACGGTGTCGTTTTCATACTTTCCTTCAATTTAATTTGTACTGTGGTTTGTTAGCTCAGTTCGCAGAGTACTGCGCCGGTATCGCAAAGGTTATGGCTTCAAATCCCGTACGGGCCTGAATCTTTTTCAGGCCTTATTTCTACTACTTCATAAGTAGGGTTTATTATTATGGGGATCGCTTTCGTACATCCCGGTGGTAACTTGTTAAACTCAGGCAGTTTCCTGGACAAAAATTATGTTTATTGCCAGGTTTTTTAAAATGTTGAGACGGAGCGAGGACGAGGTGCTTTTTAACAGAATTGTGATTATATATATGAGGAATTTTTGTGCTCGTTATTCAGGAAAAAGAGAGCAGCGGTAAAAATACATACGGCATTTTGCTTCGTTGCACGAAACTTTCTTTACAGCTGGTCCCAGCTCACTACAGTTCTTTCCACCGTTAGATGGTGCAGGTTCTTGTCAGTGTTTTTGTCCCTTCTCCACACGTCACACTGCACTCAGACTCAGACCACTCAGTGTAACCACCATCAATCGCTAAGCACGCACAAAAATACAAAGGCTGCAAGTCCAATTGTGCTTCTTTCCATAAGTTACAGCATATGATCGGAGAACAAAAACCTCTTTAAATTTAATCACACCACTTTAACCATAGGAAACGCAAAGTGACAATAAAATACTCACGGCATTCTGCTTCGTTGCAGGAAACGGTCTTTTCAGCTGGTCCCAGTTCACTGCAGTCCTTTCCACCGTTAGATGGCGGCGGATTGGTGCAGGTTCTTGTCAGAGACTTTTCTCCTCCGCCGCACGACACGCTACATGTAGATTCAGACCACTCAGTGTATCCACCATCAATTGCTTTCAAGAGAGAAAAAATGAAAGCATGACTTTTACTTGATTATGCACCAGTCAATGTAAATCCCCGCACCCCCTGCCCAGCCGGGACATAGCGGGGCATTTGCGGGGAATTTTCCGTTATTTGACAAGCGAAAGGGCCGCAGGGACTTTGACCTCTTTTGCACGTCATCCAAGAACAGCGGGGGAGTGGACCGAGGTATTTTCCACCGAAGTGGACTGGGTCAAGATCGCTTGTCCGGCAAGATGGCGGCTTTTGGCCATGAAAAGAAGGTGATAGTCGTTTTATCTTAATCACCTTATATCTTTGGCTGAGTATGCCATCCGTCCTTAAGTTCTTTGTATAATTCTAAGAACACATAAATGTTTTGTGAACAAAAGGTTTTTCTTCAAAAGGTATTTTTTGTTTTGTGAACAAAAATCTTTTGTCACAGTTTTTACTCGTAACCCCCTAACCCTAACCCTAACCTACAGGACACTGGTATTGCGATGAGTGCCAACTGAGGGTTGACCAGGAGTAGGTCTTCATTGAAAACAAGAAGATGGAACAGGAAAGTTATATGCGTTCTTTAAACCCATTCTATGAATTTGTGTTTGTTCAAATTTTGAAATACATTTTGAACTGCTTTTACTAACACTTAACCCTCTTCTACTAGCATGTAGAATTTAACGTTTCTCTTAAATGTTAACAGTAGACTATAAATACACCACAAACATTTTTTCTATTGGAAAAGCATTGTATGCGGTGACGTGTGTTACTTGACAAATAAAGTTTAAACCCCTCATACTAGCCTGTGTCTTCCACTCAACAAGAGCGGGGGATGTGAGCGGAGTCGTTAGCTTCAATTAGAAGAAAAAACTGACCCTGGGCTGCTTGGAATTTTGCAACTTTAGAAGTGAGCGCTTGTCAAATTCCCCGCTATGTCCCGGCCAGGGGGGGGGGGGGGTGCGGGGGTTTACATTGACTGGTGCATTAGGAGGCTGTAAGGGCATATTAAATGTTTTGACTAAACACTGTTGTAAACACCAATGTGCTTTCACTGACTCATCGTTACTCATAACATCTCAAAACCACCCCTTCATTCACTTGCCTGGCTGGTCCGTTTCAATTATTTATACTTGAGACATACACAGCGGATGCACTCAGAAATAAGATCGACACCATTTTCTTTGCACGTCACCACCAATTCTATTTGTTACTCCCCTTACCTAGCAGTTTTCTGTTTTTAATGAGCTAATGAACGTCTACAGCTTGTAGGCAACAACGTACTAATTCCCTCTGTGGTGTAATGGTACTTACCAGATTACTTACGTATGTATTTTCAGTGAACGAATAAGCTTTCTCAAATTCAATTATTTCCTTTTGTAAATCATCATCTTCCTCTTAAATGCAGAGGCACCAGTTTATGTTTTAAAACCCAATGATGTTTCAAGTAACTGTTATTTCCAACATAAATTGAGAAGATCTTTCTGAGCTCACCACAGGTAGCTTCTAGAATATCGTCCAAATGTCCAGAGAGGTGGTCAAAATCAGGATACAGAAGCACTTTGCCATTCTTTCCTGCAATCTCTGACATTGTCTTTTTTTCTTTGAAAACCTTTTTTCCTACTCCAACGACAATTACGCTCACACCTTTCCTCTGTTTAAAAACAAGAGAATGAAACTTTATCCAAGTCACAAATTGCAAGGCTCTTATATGAGGTTCGTGTGCAAGTTGAAATCTTCGGGATAGTTTTTCACAGATTCTGAAGAAAGTTTACTAAGTTCCAAAGATAATTTTTTTTTCGGCGGCTTTCTTATTTCACGTCTACCTCTGAATATATAAATATTTCATTACTGTCGGAAACCTCTCAGTTAAACAGGTCTATTTGTTTTTGTTTTTGTTTTTTTTTTACCTCCAACACTTCAGTGGTATTCTTAAAGGGAATCCCAGGTCGTTTATCCCTCTTTGACTTATAGGGTTTACCATCTGTAAACATGATTATGAAGTTCTTAGCATATGGCCTGTCTCCTCCTTGTTCGGTAAACAACTCTTTGGCGGCAAGACCCATGGCAAGATCTGTTCGTGTTCCCCAGGCCTTAGGTATCACGCGTAATGTCTTCTGAACAAAGCGTTTTAATTTGTCTTCTTCGTGATATGGTTTATCGTGGAAGCTGCTCTGAATAGCGACTTCCTTTGCAAACGTGATGATGGCAAAATGATTTCCTGAAGGGGAAACACCTTTCTTTTCCACCAGCTCATCCATCTGTTTTATCTTTTTACTTCGCTGCCGCTTGCCTATACTTCTTGAAATGTCCTCCAGTATCGCGATATCCAGTTTTTGATCAAGACAGTCACCTAACCATAGACAGTATCATTCTTATCAATGATTTATCCCTGACATGGTCTAAATGCATACTTATTTCTACAGATAGATTAACTCGTTGTCCAGGATCCTGTGAGGAACATGAGTAAAGACATTTGCTGGCCTTAAGCAAAATATCTGGTTTATTGGTTCTATTGGTTTCCTCTATCTATCCCTTTATGCATAGATATCGGTAATGTGCACGATATTCTCTAATGTTGAAGCTAGTTATCTTCATCGCGCGCAGTGAACCTGATAACATTTACAGATAACAATGTGTTCAGGGAAACCGGCTTTGTCAACGATTCGGCAAAGCGAGTCTTCTGCAGATGTAGCTGTACTTAAAAATAACAGCACAATGGTCACTAAGGAGAAAAGTGCACGTTTCTTGTAGTCTTCTTTCAGCCACTGCATCGCGCACAGATTTCCACAATGGGTTCAATATATTTACTTTTGTCTACATTTTCCTTACCTAATTTAAAAAGCAAATTTTCTCCAGGAATTTGAAATAAACCAGCTTTAGTGTTCTCGTTTCAAAGACACCATTATGGCGGATTGTAAACAGCTAATGAGATATTCTTATTTACTGCATGGTGCATTGAATTCGATTACCAAAGAAAGCCCCTTTTGCACAAGAATCATGTCTGCTATTCGAGAAAACAACTGGTTCACACTTTTAGCTGTGCATATATCAAGGAATGGATACTAGAGTTGCTCTCGACTGCTCTATATCGGGCGTGCTCTCCAAACTTTCCACTTGCATCCATTCATCAGAGCCATGCATAAACCAATTGTTTCATGTTCCAGAGCTGATGACACTCGTTAGGTAGAAACTTTGTAGTCCCATATAATTACGTTAAAAATTTAGGAAGATTACGAACCTTCCGGCTGAGGTGTAGGTATTTCTTCTGCAAGGAATAAAACGATTAATTAGCGTGGATAATTAACTTTTTACAGTACCTATTAGATTATCACAGTTATATTAATGATAATGATAACGATAATAACGACTTCCACGGTGACAAAGGATGCTACTTTTATTGAAGGTGCACTCAGAAAGAAACCGAAGACAGCCATGCATCTAGAAACCTATCTACAAACCAAATCTATGAATTTATCTCCTAAAAATCCGTCAAAAAGAATTCCAACAAACGTAAAATGAATATAGCTTGGTGCAATTTTTTCCAGGTGTTCTATTGTTAGCTCTGTACGATTTTCTGATTGTTTGCAGTCGACTGCGCCGCACTTAAGGTGCCCCCTGGTAATTTTATTTTATTTTAAGGCTCAGTCAGCCCCTTTAATGTTTACTTACCAATCGCTAACAGCTACGCTGAACGGTTCTAGTTAACAGACTCTTAACACTATCTGACGTTTCGAGCGTTAGCCCTTCGTCGGAGCGAATAGAGGAATTGTGGGTTGTGTGTGCTTTTAAAGGCAGAGAATGGTGCTACGTTATAAATGGAGCTACGTTTTAAATGGAGCTACGTTTTAAATGGAGCTACGTTATAAATGGAACTACGTCGTAACTCCATTCTCTGCCTTTAAAAGCACACAATCCACAATTCCTCTATTCGCTCCGACGAAGAGCTAACGCTCGAAACGTCAGCTTTTGTAATCATTACGGTGGCCAATTTACCACTTCAACTTTGCTGATATATCCAAATTATTTCGTTACTCCCACTGACGCAGCCCCAAACAGTTTCTTTCGAAACTATCAGCCTTTATTCTTAACACTATCGGCCGATTTAAAGAAAATGTGTTTACCATACAAGTTCAAAATAACTATTCTAAACACACTGAAAGATAAAGCAATTTGACAAGGACAGCTTACCACATGTAGCTTTTACGATGTCGTCCAAATGTCCGGGGAGGTCATCAAAATTAGGATACAGAAGGACTTTTCCCTTCTTGCCTGCAATCTTGGACATTGTTCCTTTTTCTTTACGTACCTTTTTACCGACTCCGACAACAATTATGCTCACACCTTTTCTCTGTAGAAAGACAGTGATTATGATTTTAACAAGGTTATGAGCTGCAACAATCATTCTAATATCAGCTTAACGCACGTGATCAAATTTTGGAACGTTCTGAAGTTTTTGCGAGAGAATTCAAAGTGTCAATTTCCATAAAATGATACACGAATTATCATTCAAGTTGGTCTGTATTCATTGTTTGGTATGGTATTTTCCACAGCAAAGCGTATTTACGTTAATGTTGTTAGCTCCCCGAATGTGATCGAAAATTAAAAAAAAAAACAAACAAAACTTGCCCTCAAACAAAACGAAGAGCGAAAACGGAATCCTTTCAGTTAAACTGGTCTGTTTGTTTTTTTTACCTCCAACACTTCAATGGAATCCTCAAACGGAATCTCAGGTCGTTTATCCCTCTTTGACTTATAAGGTTTCCCATCTGTAAACATGATTATGAAGTTCTTAGCATCTGGCCTGTCTCCTCCTTGTTTGGTAAACAACTCCCTGGCGGCAAGATCCATGGCCAGGTCTGTTCGTGTTCCCCAGGCCTTAGGTCTCACGCTGACTGTCTTCTGAACAGAGTGCTTTAATTTGTCTTCTTCGTGGTATGACTCATCGTTGAAATTGCTTTCGATAATGTCTTCCTTTGCAAAGGTTATTACAGCAAAATGATTTCCTGACGGGGAAACACCTTTCTTTTCCACCAGCTCATCGATGAGTTTTATCTTATCACTGCGTTGCCTGGAGTTCATACTTCGTGATACGTCAGCCAGAATTGCGATATCCAGTATTTGATCTTGACAGCCACCTACCGGTAGTAACATTATTAATTATTAATTATTAATTATTATCCTTTTGTGAGTCGACGTGCAAACAAAGTTACGCAGCCTGAGGAAAAACTTCGTGTCTGGCATGTTGCGCATGGTTACAGCACAGATTAAAGTTGGCCTTTAAGATAGCGCACGACATAATTGTACTGAGCCGATACACTCTTAGATATCTGTTGCGTATAATTGGGTCTGATATTCATGGGAAAAATGCAAAATAACAAACCTTCTGCCTGAGATAAGTCTGGGGATGAAAAAGAAATGAAATACTATTCATTATAATACCCAAAAACAATATAAAATGAAATATTGATGCTGGTATCGTCCTAAATGATGTGGTCCTAAGGATCTCGAGGGCAACTAAGACACAAGTCTTTTTTAGAACAACTAAAATCATAACAAAGATGTTAGAGCGCAGACAAAGCGTTAAAGGCTAGTTTGACCGGTGACCAACTCAAGGCCATGTGACATTGTGGAAACAACCCTACAGATCTTTTAAAAACCCGTATAGTTATGAATAGTGATGATGATGATAATATAGATAATGACCATGTATCAGTGACTGTCAATAACGTTTGATCGGTTTGTTTGATCTCCCCAATAAGATGTCGGTTGAAACAGTTATAATCTCTTATGATAACTCGAACCCTGCTAGCTCGAATCATATTCCTTTCCATTGGGAGTTTGAGTTAGCGGAGTCCCTTTGTAGATGATTCCTCTGTACAAAATTTACGCATAAAATGCTTCCTACCTGAAGACAGGGCCAAAGTTAAGATGATACAGACCCAAAAAGTTTCCATTGTCAACAATTGCTCGAATTCTGGAAGAAAATAGCAGTGAACATTAATTCATAGTGTGACATGTGCATGCTTTAATTTATGATTAGATTCCATTCATGATGAACAAAATTACTATTGCAAATATCACCCACATGAGGGAGCCCTCGGCCCCTTCATTAAAATTGATTCTGCTACATCAAAACGCTGGTCACTTTGTTTGTTGGCTTTTTCAGCCACAACTCACCAGGTGTGATGTTCGCCGGAATGAAAAGCTTTGTTGAGTGACTTAGAATATGATTATATCGGTTGAATTCTGTGATGACCTTAATTCATGCCAGTTAAACTCCAAACTACAAAACGTTCCCTTACAAAATGCTCATCCTCTCCAAGTTCTTTGCCATAATATCAACATTTGACATTAAACAACCTGGTTACCCTTCATTGACGACTACACCGAAGATGTGATGTTTTTAGCATTAAATCCTAAGCGATAAATGTGAGAAAATTTCGTCGAATTATCCATCACGCGATCTAAGTTATTCTGTCATAAATGCGTTGATTTATTCTTGAACAACAGGTTTTTAATGAATACTTAAGAAGCGACTCATTTTTTGTTACTATTTTCCTCATAGCAACACTGATGACTAGAAGGGCATATTTCTAAATTCGAACCTGTCAATTGTTACGAAGATTGTTAAAATATCGGAAACGGGTGACTTAAAGTCCACGGATTCGAACCACTCATCTACATCCCTGAAACGTCATGTCAACCAGGTGGGCTTCAGAAGTGAAGGACTGTACTCCGATTTTTTTTTCATTTTTTTTTTTTTTTTTACTTAATACGTATCTTTACCATCGTTTCCTATTCGCCGTGGGCTGTGACGGGTCGCGAAAATGTTGGGAACGCTTTTGAAGGTTTACTAAATGTTCTTCGCAGCTGGAGTGTGTGTATCACGGCTCGGTGATTTTCCCACAAATTGAAATCTCCTCTCGGGTCGTTGATCACAGAGAAATGAAAGAGTACCCAAGGGTGTTTTTGCATTTTTATAGGGCAGCATTTCGGGGTGGTTCTACATGGCCCCATTATCCTTTAGCTCCAATTCCTTGTTGGATCAATACTCTCACACTCTTCCGTTTGCTTGCTCAAAAATACACATAGTTTCAAGAAACTGGATGATCAATCGCTTCTCAGCAAATTTTGATCACGATTCGTTTTGATGCAAGGCTAACATAACAACGAGACAGCTTCTTACAAACACCCTTCTATCTAGCTTAAATGCCTTAGACCTCCTTGTAAATGAGAATGTTGACCATGTTCCTTACACGTATCATTGAAAGATAATCAGTACGAAGATTACGTTTTTTGTGCAGTTTTCAATAAATATGACCATCCAGGTTTTTTAGATCGGAGACGAGATTACATTTACGCCTTTTTATCAACTTTAATTTACGCTGGTTAAGGACTTAGCATTAAACCAGTTATCTGAAAGCTGTTTCCATCTCATCATAGTAAAATCAAACTTTTCTAACCCTTGTTACATCGTAGAGCACACTGCACCATGAAGTGGATGTTTTACCCTTAAATCAAAAGTCACGTAACAAGGACATTTTTCGACAGCACCCACCAACAGTTACGTCCATATGCTTATGTACTTGCAATTGTTTGTTGGGCTGGAACACTATTTCTCGGATAATGGAAACTTCAAAGAGGTACAAGTACAAAAGAATGAAAGCAAACGCACTTTTGAAATCTTTTTTCAACCGACCCCAGATGAAACGGACAATTTAGCTTAGTTTCGGGAATTTGACGGATTTAAATTTATGCGAAATACCCGACCGAAGAAGTGAACTTCTAAAGAGCTATTTGTGTCAAGTTTCTTTTAAGAACTTCCGTCCACAGAATGGAATAGATCTCCCTTTTGGATAAAATTAGTATTCTCAGACTGAAGACAACAGAAAAGAACTCCGTAACTGGCTGGGCGTAAGCAAAACTGAAGAACTGCTTGATTGTTTCCTCAATTGAACTTCCGTTTATCGACGATAACGTGCGGTAAAACCTCGTTCTCGACTTCTTTATGCCGACTGAAGCGAAAAGGCAAAGTTGATATTTTGGAATTAGTCCGGAACAAACTATTAGTGAAAGAGCATGAGACTTACCTTTCAAGGTGTAATAAACTGATTTCGACTTCAAGCAAATGACGGTAAAGATGAGTTCCCACAACAATCTTTTCAGATGTGTCTCCTGCGTATGTAAAATTAAATTTTTATTATCTATTCCTATTGTTCGCAACATGATAGGCTGCGCCATGATCATGACATCCCCTCAGAACTCGACAAACTCGCAGTCGGGGTCGATAACGGTTCGGTGATTTTCTAAGAAGTCTCCCTGAGGGTACTTGATTACCAAACAAAAAACAGCTCAGTTAATTAACTCGGGAGACTATTTAGAGAAGTGTTTATCCCTCAAGAAATTTGAAAAATAACAAGAGAGCACTCCCCTATTTGCAACATTAGGTAGGAAGGGTGGCAACGGTGATCACTGTCAAAATTAGTCATTGTATCATGCTGTTTAACTTAATGTTTTAGACTTGTAAATTGACACTATGCTCTTTGTCTTCTCTATCCAACGATTCTCTTATGTGTTTTGTCAGCTATCGTGCACATCAAGAGTAAAGTCATCCACAATTGAGTTGCACATCTAGCTATTGTTGTTATTATATTGGGCGAATTCGTATCATGCTTGCGTCGAATCCTACATGGCACTCACTGGACAAAAATTGAACGTCTGAGCATAATTAGTAAAGGAGACTGCTCCCTCTATTAATTATGGTCTGAGACAGGGAAATTGTTACTAAGCGGACAACATATATACGCGGGGGGATTTAATGTAAGAATTTTTGAGTATAAGGGAGAGAAAGTCCAGTGATATTATGGGTTTCTTGAACTCAAATTTCAGTTTAGGGGTGCAAGTCATTCATTAGTCCATAGTTAATAGAGGGAGCTAACTATGATTAGTAAGTGGAAGTCGTTTGCCATTTCTTCGTTAGCTGTTTGGGGATGGCTGTGACCGATGTATCTTTTCTTCTCTTTATAGTATCGTAAAGAAGCCGCGACAAGCTTTTGATGTGCGCGGTATATAAATATTATTATTATTACTCTACGGACTGACGAGGGTAGTATTTTCAATCTGTCCACGAAAAATATAGCTTAAATGCCAGAGATGATGGAACCCACCGAGTAGCCTTATGCTCAGCGAGATATTTGGTTTACAAAAGTGAGGTACATATTGGAAATATCTTGGACATGACTGTGAAAAGGTCCATGCCATCTAGTTTGGAGAGATGGAAAATAGGGTTCTTGATTCTGTGGACAATGTTGTCGATGGCTCATGGATGTATATTATCATCAGGATGTTACATCGAAACTGAAAGAATTCAATATTGTCTGGGGGTTTTGTATCTAGTGACATTTAAAGTGACATGAACAGTCAGAGTTACAAAGAGAGTGACGGCGTCACTGGAGGCGAAAAAGAGGGGAAATAGACAATGGGATTGAAAGGGAGATTTACGGTGCTATTGCCAGTTAGATAAACAGAGGTAGTGACAGTGACAATGAAAGAGACGGCGCCAGTGACAATGGCCGAGACAGTGTGAGTAACAGTGACCGTGGCACAGACAGTGACAGTGAAGTGTGACAGACACAATGGGAATATGAGAGAGAGAGAGAGTGACAGACAGAATGAAAAAGACAATGACAGAGACAGCGAGGAAGACAATGATAGTGAAAGAAAAATCTAAAAGGAAAAAGTTTGTCACAGTGAAGTGACAGTGACTGAGCAAGGGACAGTGAAAGTAACAGTGAGAGAGATGTAACGGTGAAACCATCAACGACAGTGACAAAGACACAAGTGAGTAACAGTAACAAAGGCAGACACTAAAAAAGTGACATGGACAGTGACAGCGACATTAACAGTGACATTGATAGTAACAGTAACAGTTCCATCGACTGTTAAGAGACAGAGACAGTCATAGCGAATATACTGAGACAGTGAAAGAGACTGGCCTAGGGACAGCAACAGTGACAGCGTCAATCACAGAAACGGAGACAGGGACAGAGACCTAAAAAGAGGTGGTAACAGTGACAGTTACAAGGTAGTGAAGCAAAAGAGACAGGGGCTGAGATACTGACATTCAAATTGACAGTGACTATGATGGTGACACTGATAGCGAGAGTAACACTAACAAAGAGATAACTACTGAAAGGGGGCAAAGAAAAGGACTTCAAGGCGTTTTCGGGTTAGTTCGAGGTAGTTAGGATAAACGGCGGGAGCGAAGAAGAAAAAGTGGATCAACTTGTTCTGTGCATGAGGGATAAAGTGCGTATGGTCATGTCCCAGCTAGGTTCTTAAAAGTTTATTGCAAGTTTACGAGTTGAAACACAAAACTACAGCGAGTCGAGGCGAGAGGCGGTTTAAAACGAAACTGATCATTTAATTTAAATCTAGCAAATAAAGTATAAGGTAAAATGTTATCGATGCAATCGATAATATTAATGTTTAGTCATTTACCCCCATGCATTTCTAGTTAACTTTTAATTTGTCAAGAAATAAATTGAAAGTTTCTTAACACAGCCCACTCATTGAAATATTGAGAACTGTACTGTTTGCTATTGAAAGTGACCTGCACATCAAAATTAATCATGAGAGAAGTCCACGCATACTCACAGCTCGATTGCACATACCTAACATATGACGGGCCTTTTAAATCAATTGCCAGTGTCGGTGTTCTTGTTATTAGCTTATATCAAGAACAGAAGATTCCCAAACTATGCTAAGAATGACAGTTCCTTCTGCCTTATATTCTTATTTATTAATCAAGGCCCAGACTGACTACACAATGGGTCACCCTTGGCAATATTCCATGAAGCTTGATGTTGAAATTTTCACAACGCTTTCGCCTTCCACTTTATCCCTTAACATACCGGTTCGCTGAGTTCGCGACCCATGGACTGAAGCCTTTTCATCCGGGTTCTCATGATGTCTCAGTCTATTAGTAGTCATATAGAGCCTGAATGAATTTACATTGCAACCTAATTTTTATATTTTTCTTCTATCATGAAAAACAAATGTTCTTTGAAGTTCAGGTGTCCTCTCATAAGTCTTGGTTTATCAGCGTTCATTTTAGCTGATGATCACGGGTGCGAATTGACCTGGAGTTCGGGTAAGAACGACACAAACTGAGTACGAATCGTCTGAGTGCAAAGCGTCCGTGGGCATGAAACGACTGAATACCACATTAGTCTTACCATCTTGTTGTAAAATTTAGCCCCACGACTAATATTAACAAAACCCCACAGTGGTTAAGGTTTGTTGTCGAAGTTTTATCGCCGCAGGGTTTTAAAGTCTTTTCCAGCAAGATAGAATCGCAGACGTTGACTAAAAATAAGTTCAGTTATTGTGTGTTCCCTCAGATATATAAATGTGAGAATAGAAAGAAATTATCGGCCAGGAAGTTCCCTTTCGCACGTAACACTCTCTCCAGGTTTCGCTCAATACATTTGAACAAGAAAGTGTGGAGCTTGCCAGTCACAAAAAAACTATAAAGAACTGCAAAAGGAAAATCGGTCTTGACTTTTCTTTCCTGAAAGGTGGAAATTTTCAATATGATTAAATATCATTTAATAAGTTCAAAATGTCCGCTCAACTTTCACCGAAAACAACCCAGGTGGGGTCATTGTTGACCTCGGAACGTCATCTGTGAGGAACGCCCGGCAAGGATTTGTATATCTGGAGTGGCTCAATAGTAATATAACAGTGTGAAAAATGTCATAAGATATGCCTCTTTTATTGCAGATATTATACAGAGTGCTTTACATTATTTAAAAATAAAAGCTTAGTGTGTTTCCACAATGTACAGAAAAAAACGCTCATCCTTGCTCTAACAGAATTTCCGGCCATTTTCAAATGAGCGGTACATTATAACAAAGGTGTACATCATAACAAAGGTGTTCCTATCAGCCACAACCCCTCTGAATATCGCTTTTTGTTTCTTGTACGAGTCGAAAACAATAGGAAAAGAATTAATTTAAGCAACACTCTATTGAGACGGTTCTTTCCGTTTATGAAAAAGCTTTTCAACAATAACAGCAAAACGGTTGTGGTAAAGATGTCAATAACAATGCACTTGATTGTTTTCCGATATCAAAATTTAAACAATTTTTACGACTCATGCAATACTACATTACAAGATATGTCACCCAATCAATGATCTTGTCGATAAATGACACTTAACTGAAAGGTAAATACATTAGTTGTAGTTTATGCTCCATGACTAAATCAATACTAAACTACTAAATATCTTTACAAGTCTTTATCACCAACAGGGAATACTTCCTCAGAATCATTGCTGACAAATCTTCGTATTGTTTCAGATATAACAGGAGTAAATAGTTTGTTTAATACAGAAAATTAAATAAAAGAGCTGTTTTCTAATTTCTTATTCCTTTTTTTAAGTCCAGCCTCAATCAGCTGGATCTAAATTGAGTTGTTTATCAATTGCAACTTACTAAAAAACTGACTAAAAAGTTTGTCATTAAGGACACAGCTTTAGTTTATTCTAACTGAACGAGACCCTTAAATTATCACCATTATCATCAATACACATTTTCTAATGCTTGATGTACTACAAAATCCTAGCAGCCAGGTTCAAAATGCAGTATTCAAAATGACAGTGTCTAACGACGATCGCTAGCCCATTTTCCCAATCTCTTTGCCGCGGCGTTCGTTGTAGCTCGAGCTTTTGGCTCGGCATCTTCATCTCCGAGATCTTCAACCCTGGAGTATTTGGTCGTGTCATAGGATCCCATGTCGAGAAGGTGCAGATATGTCTAAAGGGGTAAGCAATAAAAGAGGAATACTCATGAGCGTCACAATGTTCTCTGACGTCAAGTCAGGTAGAAAATGAAAATGACCACTTCAAAGTACAGAAAGGACCCTCGATTTAAAGACACACAAGGTTGGGAAGAGAAGCTAAGTATAGGGAATGGCGGGAGGGATGGAGATTGATGGGTTCGTTGGCACGAGAAATCTTAGCGCGCTTTATGTTTAAGAGCGTTTTTGTGTCAAAAATTAAATAACATTGATAACCTAAGACAAATAGGAAGAAACGTTACACTAGCAGGAGCCTTCGGTGGTCCAGGAAGGGTTAAATAATCACTGAACCCTAAGTGAAGGACGTGTTCAAATCATGCTACAAACCTCTTCACGAAGGTAGGTATCCATTCTTTTGCGAAGATTTTCAAAGGGAGGACGAAAGTCGGGGTTAAAATTCCAGCATCTTTTCATTATAGCATACCTGGAATTAAGGAATGAAGGTAAATACAGGATTGTGTATTAATAATTAAGCGATGACCATCAACCCAGAAATCTTGAAGTCTTTGCCATATAATGGTTAAATGTTAAGAAATGTCTTCCTAGACCAACGTGAAATTGATATTTTCAAAAAATTTGAAAGCGAAAAGAAAACCCTTAACAAAACCAACTAATGGCCACTGTTAACTTTTTTTTCATTTAATTAACAGAGTTCAATAACGAGAGGAGAAATCAGATTAGACTCAAGACAATGTTTTTCCACGAAGGAGGGGAGGGGGGGGGGCAATTGGGGGATTTAAAATGAACCACAATGTTTTATAACTTGATAAAGCAAGACTCACAGTTTATCATCAACATGATCGGGCTTTGGAAGTTTGTAGCCACGTGTCACCTGTGCAACTACGTTGCCTTCTGACCATCCGTCATAAGGAATTCCTCCTGTAAATGAATAAAAAATGTGCCTGTGATACTCCAGAATATTTTGTTAAAAAAATATTGAGATTTAAATCAGAGAGATTCACTTCTAGTGCTTGATCAGAGCATTCCAAAAATGGTGTTTCCTAACCTGATACTTAATGAAATTGATGACCACTTTTCTATTACGTAATTGCTAAAAAATGGGAGTTGTTTGTCATTTTAAGTCGCACACAAAATGATACCCGTCTTGTGTGATAGTAAAAGCGAGGAAAGTCCCGAAACAAAAGAGATTGAAACTTTGACAATCTAAGCATGAGTCATCAGTGAAGTCAATTTTGGTAAGACAAATTTATTTGTTACAGCTCATCAAACTAACGTCGACCGCTGGAGTCTGACAGGCATTGACACTGACTAACGAGTTCCACATACGATACTTACAACATTTTCAGACATTGACGGCCCGGATGTATAAATATTCGTTATTTTGTTATTGAACATACTTTGACTTACCAAGGGTAACTATCTCATACAGAACGATTCCGTAAGACCACCTGAAAAATATTTCAAAAAAATATTGCCAAGTGAGAGTTGGATATTAACTTGTAAAAGATAAAAAAGCCCAATAGATGAGCTGCTCAGTGCAAGACTATACGTCATACATACACGTCGCTCAAGGTGGAAAGTCCAGCAAGATTTCCTAACAAAAGTTCTGGTGCAGTCCATTTAATTGGCAGACGGCCCTGCAACGACAATCAGTGCTATCATACCGGTTTATTAGAAAGGACATCTTGCATGCAAACAATCGTAAACACTACGAATTGTTTGGCACTTCAGGTGGGCGGTACACTCCTTCTAGGACTTTCAAGTGTCAAAATTTAGCAGTTGTCATAAATTTAAAACAGTAAAGTCAACAAACTCAGTTGCTGTGGCATAGCAAAACGTAGGACCATCTTTGCAGTGAAGGCGAATTTTAAACAGAGTTAGTGCTAACCTTAGGAATTTGTTTGCGAGTGGCACTGTAAAAAAGGTAAGACAAAGAAGATCTTCTACCTTTTTGGCATTTCCATGACCATATTTGAAGTTTTGATATGCCATGCCAAAGTCGGTAACTTTGCACACATAGTTGTTGTCAAGGAGGATGTTTCGAGCTGCCAGGTCACGATGAATTATCTACCAAAAGAAAAAGATCCAAAGTGTAAACCAGAGGAAAGATTATGTACATGTTTGCATGGTTTTACAGTAAACTTCAACCGACAGAAAAAATTACAATCATACAAACTCAACTACTTTATTACACAACGTGTAATAGGAGCGACTCAAATAGACAATGCTGACAGTAATTATCCTCAATAACTTACTTAAGCCCTCTACAAACGACAGTGTATATCTTATCTCACCACTACCTCAATTTCAGAGTTTTCTCCTAAATTCCTTGAGATGAAAAGTCTTCCAGAGCAGCTCTCTCTATTTTGGTATAGCGTTCAGACAGGGGGTCTTTTCCGACAACAGCAACAACTCCTACACGACTGAGTCCTTATATACATTTACAAAGTATTCCGGAACATTCCAGAAGCTTACAATACAAATATTTCGGTAGTATTACATCATAACAACAAAACCTAACAGAATATTCTAGAAGGTTCAACAGAAAGCTCATGCAAGTAAGTCCTCTTGATACTTATCCATATCAACGGGATGTAAGAACTATTGTTCCTACGGTTTTCATTACAGACCAAAGAAATACCAAAATCACCGTGACATCAGATGACCCATTAACAATACTGAAAGAACCCTTGGCCTTCAGAAACATTCAGAATATCAAACCTGCTTTCAAAAATGTCGTTTAATTTAGATTTATCATATTGAAGACAATCAAAAGGTATAAAAATTCTTACTATTTATCTGAGGAAAAATTGAATGTAGTAGCATTTTGTTTACTTACTCCCCTTGATCCAAGGAATACCATACCAGCGGCGATTTGTTTGGCAAATAGCACAAGGTCGTAGTTGTCCAAATCTTGAGCTCTTCCTTCTCCAAGATAATACCGATCCTTAATTCCTCGGCACTTTCTCATGTAACCAAGCAAGTCACCACAAGGCAAGTATTCCATGATAAGGATTGGATGAACTTAAAATAACGCACAAAAGGGAAAACAAATCCAACAAAAAAAATTAAAACAAACAAAAGTTACAATCTCACACAGTCAAAATGTAACTGCATATACCAAGAATCATGCCTTAAACTGAATATATACCTTGTCTGGTGACGCAGCCAATGAACTTCACTATGTTGGGTTGATTGCTTTCACAGATAATTTTTCCCAGCTCGATCTCTCTCATCAAACATTTCCTTCCTTCCTCCCCCGCAGTGGCTACAATAAAAACGATATGCTTTACAGCCAGGGAAAAAACTTATTGACGAATTTTCTCGCGGTTAACAATAGAAAACTTTGGGTACGGATTTAGACCTCACATTTTAGGAGGTCTTTGAAGCTCAGTTTGTGGCGCTCACACCTGCGAAAATGGAACTGATTAGTGATCGAATCCTTTCTTACTATTGAAGCACATGCTTGCTATCTTCAAATGCTTTATTTCTTCTGAAACTTTTATTTTCGTTATTATTAAAAATGACTTTGCATGAATCTCTCAGAATGCCTTAGTTGACCCGTGATAAACAACCATTAGAAGTGCCAAACAGGTTACCCTTGGCTGTAAAGTATTTATCTACGTGATTTGAGGAGAGATAGTTAACTTGATCTTACGTGTGAAGCATTTAGCAGCAACTGTGCGATTTCCAGGCCTCCCATTTGGAGAACTAAGAAGAGCTCTCCACACTGCTCCAAATGCCCCTCGCCCAATGACCTCTTGAAGCAGAACACGCTTCACTTCAATCTCCCATTCATCCACTTCTACATTCAACAGCTCCATCTCAACTGCCTCACCTTGATTAGGACTAAATATTATGAAAATCAGTTTCTATTATAAATCAAAGTATATGTGATCAAGAAAAAACAAACTAAGGAAAAGTTTTGAGTTTCTAAATTAATTGACCATTTCTTTAGTCTATGGAATAAAAATCACTCTGAAGTTGGCAAAACAACCTTTTCTTGTGCACAAACCAAAATTTCAGAATATCTCGTACATTCAGACAAGGTAAGGGCCACTTACCGTAAATATTGAGAATCCGCCGTAATTCGTAATTCATTTTATTTTTCCTAAAGGACCCTTTTAATGAACCTTTGTCGAAAATTAGATCAAAAAGTTCTATCGCACTTTTTTTTCTCGATCCGAAATATCGAAAAGTTCAAAATACACCTAGCTGGCCGTTTCCACCTCCCCCCCCCCCCCCCACCCTTACGCAATGAAAAATTATGAATGAATGAAATGAAAAATTGGAATGGAAAATGAAATGAAAATGGAAAATGGAATGACAAATTATGAATGAATTTGACCTATATTTTACCTCTACGAAAAAGACGCGAAGTATTTATTTCAACGGGTCACTATTCAGACTTAAGCGTGGTAACCTGCTAAGAGATTTTTATGATCAGAGAAACAAGGATGGAGGGAAACGGCCATCTAGGCGTATTTTGAGCTTCTCGATTGTTCGGAGAAAGAAAAGCGCAAGAGAAGTTTTGATAAAATTTTTCAACAGGGTTGAACAAAAGGATCTTTTAAGAAAAATTAAATTAATTACGAAATTTTATAAACATCGACTGATTCTCGATATTTATGGCCAGTGGCTCTTAACATCCAAAATGGAATGGTTGACATGACATAAGACCCCAACTTCAATGTGTTTTTTAGTCAAATACATTCCAATTTACCGAGTAGAGGTAAATGGTAAACGAATTAACTTACAGAGCCATAGCAGTGGCTGTAGTTTCAGATGATAAATCAAGAAAGAAATAAAGAAGGAAAAATTTCTCCTTAACTTGAGTATTTCAATAAAAATGTTACGCACTTAGATGGTGAAGGGAGTTTCTACAAAGCAGTTAATAACAATAACAATAATAATTCATTATTAATGAAATCAGTGGTTTACTCAGAATTCTTTATGCCATGAAGTTCAACGGTTTATGGTAGATTACAAATCAGAAACAGTAAAAACATGCCAATAGTAACCAAAATGTTTTTTTTTCTTCTGCAAACCGAGATGATATTAATACCTACCTAATAGCAAAATTGGAGAGAACAATTGGAATATGGAGTGAAATAAAAGTAAGCAGAAACTAGTCCAATTTTTGCTTCTGACACAACTATTGTCTGGAAAAGTTACTAAGAACAAGATATGAAGAATGAGTCTTACCTGTCCTTCGGCACTTCCAAAAATACCAGCATACGAGTAAAATAACAATGACAGCAGCCATTGATCCAACAATATAGTACCACACCAGGGATGGACTCCTCGCAGCTGTTGGTATAAGGTAAACACATGGTCATTGGCCAAATGACAAAGCTAGCACATGTGATCATGATAATGGAAAGGTTTTTACTCAGTATTACCCATCCTCCCTGGATTCTGTCTTTTGGTAGAGTTTCTCTGGCTCATTTTTATCAGTATTGGCTCATTTACTATTTTATGGCAGACACTCCAAGAAAGGTTAATCAAAACTATGTTGTAGAAAAAATAGCAAAATAACCGTAAAGTGAAGTCTGTTAACAATCAAAGTGGCCCATCAGGCCGGCGCTTAACTCTGTTTTCCGTAGTATGAAGCTCCCAGGAGTATTTCTACTCCCTCCTGCTGGTCCATTGCAGGGTTACCCCCCATAATAGTGACAAATAACCTGCTTTTTTGCAAACTGGATGAAGAACAATTCCCATTACCCAGTAGGAAACAGATAATCATGATGATACTGCAAACAATTATACCGGTATCTAAAATTAGGTTCTACTGCATGTAAAAGGCTAAGGACCCAAATCTTCATTCGAAACTCATACTTACCATAAAAAACAATAACAACCACAACAATGGAAAAAAAAAAAGCAGCCAACAGCATGATTAAAGCAATGCAAAGCTTTCAGGTTACATTTACGTTGAAATATTCTTTGCTGTTAAATAATAGATTGTTTTTAGGACACTACAATAATGCCAGCTTACAGTTGACATTTATTGTTACATTGGAGCGGGCCACATTTCCTAGTCTGTTACGAGCTTCACAGGAATATATACCACTGTCCTCCTCCACAACCTTTGCAATATGCAGGTAACCTTTTTTCTCTTCAAATTGTGTAAAGATGTCCTCTCTCTTCTTCATTTCGTCTCCATCTTTTTTCCAAGTGATATTTACTGTTGCTTTGTTGACAATGCAAGTTAACCTCAGCTCATCACCTGAAGTGAGGGTTGGATATGGTTTTGGACTCAATTCCACAGTTGGTTTTTCTGTGTAGAAAAAGAGATAATGTACATGTATACGAATCTTGATTTTTCATGAAAAAAAAAATACGTTACTCTCAGTACCTTAGTAAGGCAATTATCATGGACACGAAGCAATCCAAAAGCGACCCCCTAAACAGAATTTCCAAGATGCTTCTAAGTAACCCCAGACCCAGCCCTTTGTTGCTATAAAATAGTCTCATAACATGTAATGTGCCATTCAATGTTACAAATCGTTGTACTGATAAAAGTCTATTGGATTAAAATTATCACAGTGACTATGACAAACGGTCAAAGTGATCATATAAAAAAGTTATCTCAAACAATTGTTTAATGGCGTCTGCGCAACAACTATGCTTCCCACAACTCATTACAATATTTTTCCCAGATACCTTACACCCAAGTTAGTATTTCAACTCTTTGACTCAAATTTTCTTGGAGAATTTCCAGGGGTATTAAGACTCTATCTCAAAACAATTATTACAAGAATCAGTCTTACCACACTGTCAGTTATTTTTTGTCAACCTTCAACACCAAAATGCCAACATTTACACCTCATGTTTTATCCATTAGCAGGGAAAATAACATCAAAGAAGAAAGAATTGTATACTATTATTGTTAAAGGGGATCCATCATCATCATTACCCTAATGGCTATTAAGTTTCAATCGCTACTGTTACCATTATTAAACTCATCATCATCATCACTGTCACTAGTATCACTATCATTATTATCATTATTATCATTCAACCTACCAAAAACTTGAAGTGTTGCGGAAGAACTTGCTGTATTAGCTTTGTTTTCTGCTGTACACTTGTATGTTCCTTCCATTTCTTTTGTTGTTTGCAGCATTTCTAGGAATGATTCCACGAATACGTCTCGCTCAAAATTGCTTTGATTAATACCCGATTCGAGTTTATCGCTATTAAATGTCCACATTACTTTTGGTGTTGGAACACCTGAAGCATGGCAAGTAAAGTTGACAGGGTCTCCAACAATAACAGATTGGTTTACCGGGGACAATAAAATCCGAGGAGACACTGAAAATAAAAAGAAGACCATGATCTTCAACCAAGGTTCTTAAGATACAACCAAATAACCACAAGTAATTTGGCAGTAATTAGATGTAAGAGTAAATTTGGAGTCCCCTAACTACACATATTTACAGAAATTATTAAAGGAATCACCTCCACACAGTGAATGGGAATTAAGGTCAGGAGGATATTATGTACATTTCGAATGAGTGAGCTTCCATCAACCCTGAACGATAGTATGAACATGAAAAGAGTAATTTAGTATATTACAGTGTATGTACATAATACTTTAAATATCATGAAGTGTGAAAATAAAAGTCAAATTTAAAAACAAATGAATAAACTTGGTTTGTAGAAATCCTATTTAAATATCTAGCTTAAACAAAAGCATGTTAAAAAATTACATGTACTGACTGGTCAGACCACAGCACCGGGGGCTACGTTCCCTTCATGCACTCTTTGTGAGAAGTTCTTGAGTTCTTTTACGTCCCCTTGCTAACCAGTACAGAGAAGATGAGGGAGACAGGGCCTACAGTCTATTGGCCTTATCTGTGAATACTAGAATGTCTAACCATTCGCAAATATCATAGCACACTCAGCACATTCTCCTAGGTTATTTAAAGATCCTCAGTGGTGGTCCGGTCTAAGGTTGAACCCTCAACGTGACGCATGGCAGTTCAGGGCTCTACTTCATGAGCTTACAGAGTGCAGTTTGTAAATATTAATAAAATTATATTGATTTACCAGTAACATCAATCCAGAAGTACAAGTTAGCTTTTCCAGCCAGATTTTCAGCAACACATTCATAGAAACCTTCATCATCAAAAGTCACGTGGTTAATAAATAACGTGTTGTTGTTGCCAAGAGCTTCTCCATTTTTGGTCCAGTTGACAGATACTGGAGGACTGCCCTTTACAAAACAAGGTGTTGTAAATGTGGAGTTCAAGGTAACTGAACGATTCTTGAGTCCAGAATTTAACTGTGGTGGAACTAGAAAGCAAAATTTAAAAAAGTGACGATGAGATTATCTTCACAGGTTCATTGGTATCTCGAGCTTGGATGTAAACACTGCAAACAAATAACAAGTCAGCAACTTAAAGAATTTCGTTCTGTAGGTGCTATCAATATGTTACGTATGATGCACGATCCTCGCAGTAGATAGCGCTACTTATGCAATAGCGAGAATCAGACCTGAAAAAAATCAGGCCTGTACGGGACTCAAACCACTGACCTCTGCGATACTAGTGCAGCGCTCTACCAATTGAGCTAACAAGCCAACTGGGAGCAGGCCGTTGAGTTGATTCGTAATAAACCCGTGAAAGTGATAAATGAGATAGAATGAATATATGAAGTTCATATATTTTGAACTGCGGTATTAGATACGTATACTGCGAAGATCGTGCATCATACGTATCTAATACCGCAGTTAAAAATATATGAACTTCATATATTCATTCTATCTCAATATGTTACTTAGTTGACTCAAGAGTAAAAAAACCTTTTGTCATATCCATGCCATTTACCTGGGACAGGGCTGTGATCTAGCAGCGCTAGGGGGCCCCTGGCGCCTTACTTTTGCTCTTGGGCGACTTAGGAATTTTAGTTTTTTCATAAAAAGCATATGTTAGGCACCCTGGATTTCACAGTTTCTGTGCACTGGGCTCCCTTCAATTTTTCTCAGAGCATAGCCTTGTGGGGCATTTGACTTTCCATTTATGTAAACATGAAATACAAGTTTCAACTCATTGCCAGAGCAGGGAACATCCAAAATTTGTATTTGTATTTATGAATATTCATACAGGGTGGCCCAGTTTAGCAGATAGCTAGTTTAAATGGGGCCCTGTGAACACCCACCCATCCCACCCCAGGGGAGGACATCCATCACACAGTAATCTCGTGCGTGGGAAATTAACGTCTCCTACCCCTAACCCTGCAGGAGACGGGACCTCCATTTATTTCTTCCTATCCGAGAAAACTAGAATATCTAACCTTTTCTTGATGTTATAGTAAGGTACTAGCATATTCTCAATTATTTTAAGACCTTGAGTGTTGGTTTGGCTGGGGCTCAAACCCTCGACCTCCCACACAACAGTCCAGCCCTCTATCCATTGAGCTAACTGGGAGGCCGTATTTCAAATTAAAATGATGTTCTCATCTTCAAATTTTTTACAAGTTTGTTGTTCTTTTGTAACAGGATCCTTAGGTTTGTCAAAAATATGCCCTAAAGTCTGAAAAAGTTTTTGAACTTTAACCTTGTGGTTATTTAAAAATTTTCTTGATGGGCTCTGTAATACCCCAGATGTAAGGAATAACAGCAAAACCAGTCCCTGGTTCCTTCTCATCATGAGTGTTACTAGTTGCAACTGGTTTCAGGCAGTTACGGAGAAATGTTTTGGTATAGCCATTTGTATTTGAGTATATTGGACAGACCAAACCTCAATTTGGTCTGAAAGAGCATCAGAAAGTGGTCTTCTTTTGCCTAGAAGAAAATTCAGCTTTGTTGGAGCATGTTTGAAAAGACTACTACAAAAGAGCATGTACCATGAAAAATGAATGACATTGAAAGGCAAATGATGGACAACACAATAATGTTAGCTTACGTTTGACAATTATCGTCACAGTGGAGTGGGCCAAAATGCCTGGTTTGTTGCGAGCTTCACAGGAATATTCACCACTGTCCTCCTCCACAACCACTGAAATATGCAGGGAACTTGTTGTCTCATCCAATGTCCTGGCAATTACAGCCCTTACTTTTATTGGGTCTCCATCTTTTTTCCAAGTGATATTTACTGTTGCCTTATTAACAATGCAATTCAATGTGAGCTCTTCACCTGGAGTGAGTATTGGATGTGGATTTGGCCTTATTTGAGAGGTGGGTTTTTCTGTGTTAAAAGAGACAAGTTTCTGTTAAGTCTAAAAAAAAAAACAGCTTCACTCACAACATCTTTAAATAACATATTTATTATGGACACGGAATAATCCAAAAGCAACCCTCTGAATGGCAATTATAAGTTGGTGAAACCTGGCTTCAAAAAATATCTGTTTAAACTCTACATAGGGCCTCCTGATCAAAATGATCAGAGCTCAAATAAAAAAAAAAGTCATACAGAGGTCACCCCAAACAGTTGGTGAATGGCACATGTGCAAAAAATAACCATTCCCTGAATCCATAATTGTACAGGATGCCTTAAACCTAAACATGTAGCTGCTTGCACTGGCTTTCTTGTCTTAGATGATTTCCAAAAGTATGACTGAGAATCAAATGCAAAACAATTATTACAAAAACCAGCCTTAACAGGTTCTCAGTTATTTTCTGTTCCACTTTTAGACTTAAGTCTCCATTTCTGAGTATAATATTTCATGCATCAGCACAAGAGATAAACTCAAGAGAGGAAGGTGTCATAGATTATTGTTACAGTGGATCCATAATTGTTAATATCATAATCATTCTTAAATTCATGATTAAACAATCATTAGCATTTTTATTAAAGAACCTACCAAAAACTTGAAGTGTTACTGAAGAACTTATTTTATCTGCTTTGTTTTCTGCCGTGCACTCATATAGTCCTTCCATTTCCTTTGCTGTGTTTGGCATTTCCAGAAATGATTCCACGAATGAGTCTCCCTCAAAATTGGTTTGATTAATACCAAATGGAAGTTTACCACCAGCAAATGTCCAGGTCACTTTTGGTGTTGGAACACCTGAGGCATGGCAAGTAAAGTTGACAGGGTCTCCATCGATAACAGATTGCTTTACTGGAGACAATAGAATCTGAGGAGACACTACAAATAAAAAAAAAAGACCAATAATAGTCAACCAAGGTTACCAACTGAAGATAAAATTGGACAACCAGTCCTGGTCATTTTGCAGTACTGGTTAAATGTGAGATCAGATTTTAGAATCCACTCATTACATGTATTAATTTTTATGGGATAACAGACATTACCTTGAATTCATACTGTGCATGAGAATGGATAGAATTAAGATATCACATTTCTACTTTGTAAGTTTCCCTACCCCCAAAAGATATGATTTACATGAGAATATTACTCGTTATCAACATAATTAAGGTGACTTTCCATTCCTTTTCTAAATATCAATATTAGTGAGGTATTCAAATCAAAGACAAAATGAATACATTGGGCTTGTGGAAATTCTATTTACAAATATTCAACACAAAATTAAAGCAAGCAGGTATTTAAGTTTCTTCACATTCCAAAGTTATCCAGTTTCTTCCTGTCAAGCCAAATGCAGTTCCAGAAAGGTTGATAACCATTCAAAATGCTGAGGCTAATTGGAATTTGACTTACCAGTTACATCAATCCAGAAGGTGGTGTCATTTTTTCCAGCCACATTTTCAGCAGCACATTTATAGATACCTTCATCATCAAAAGTCACCCACTTAATGACTAATGTGTTGTTGTTACCAAGAGCTTCTCCATTCTTGGTCCAATTGACAGATACTGGAGGATCACCCCTTACATAACAAGTTGATGTAAATGTGGAGTTCAGTGGAACTGAATGATTCTTGAGGTCAGGACTTAAATGTGGTGGAACTACAGAATGAAATTAAAAATAAAATTAAGTTATGACAAAAATTACCTAATAATCTTCACGGACTTTTTGATTTGGTTATGACCCATTGCTCTCGCCCACGACTACCCAAATGGCAGCTGGGTAATATGACTCAGCTATAGGAAACTACATCTTGGAAACAGGGACCTAACGTCTCAGTTTGTCAAATTGCTAGAAAATTTTTTTTGGAACCTGTGAAATGGCAAACCAGTAGATATTCCTCGCTCATGTATCAAGCTCCTGAAATTAATTACTAACCCCTAACAATTTGTCCTCAGAGTCGCTACACAAATGATTTTGCACAGCTATAATCAGCAGTACACATTTATTATTTCCATTCGGAATTTGAGGTTTAAAAGTTTTATTTCAACAACAGTAATTTTTTATGGGATAATCTTCACAGGGAGTTACATTGCAAGTACTGTTACCCGCGACAGACTCTTTGATCTAAATAAGATATATGATACCTTCTCGGGGAGTTAGAATGCAAATATTGTCACGGCACTCTTTGAACTTAACTTGAGAATAATGGGAATTAAGCCAAGAGAGTTTCCCAGCTCACAAATCAAGCTCCTCAAGTTAATTATTACCCCTTGTCAAATGGTTAAGCTTTCTTAACCGTTTTCTTGACAGTTCAAGAACACTTCTGGGTGGAGAGACAGTCACCATGCTTGAGTGAAGACTGTCACCTCAAGGATATTGCAAAGTTATACCTTGCACGGTTAACCAGTACTACAAACACACTGTATGTACTATCATAATGTAGATTTGGAGTTTTTAAATTTAAAAGTTAATTTATGTTGACAAATGTGGACATGTTAACCGAATGGAGAGCAGTATGTATGAATGTATAGGTACTGTTGCCTCACTCAAGAAAACAACACAATCATACTTACCATGCCTTGAACCCATGCAGAGATATCAATCCAGAATCCAACAGGCCACAGTCTATTCAATAAAATGATGGAAATGCAGTTTTAAACCTAAAAACTTACCTTTAACTGTAATATAAATATTTCCAGTGGAACTGCCTCCACTATTTTTTACTTCACAGCTGTACAGTCCCGCATCTTCCTTTTTTATATTATTGAGGGAGAGAAACTTGGTGTTTCCTTTCAATGTGTTATTCTTGAGCCAGGTTATCTGCGGCTGAGGCTGACCTTGAATGATTTTACAAGTCAAAGTCACATTGTCTCCTTCTCTGATGAGATTGCTTGCTCCTGAAACACTCACCTCTGGTCGAACTTTGAATAAACAAGTAAAAAAGTTAAAACAAATTGGCATGGTCATACACACATAACATAACTCTCCTAGAAGGCAATTATCTTTTAGGTTACTACTATCAATCTACAAAATGGACAATGCACTTTGACATGACTAATTTGAATAACCAGATGAAGTTAATTTTTCAGACAGCTAAAAACAATAAATGCATGGATTACATAAAATGACCTTACAGGAATTTATACAATATATATATGGCATCATCAGGGAAAAGAAAATATTCCTGATGATGCTGTTGATCGGGGAAAGCTCGGATTTTTAAAACATTTTACTTTTTAAAAAAATCTTCCCTGATCATGCCATTGATTGGCAAAAGCTCGGATTTTTAGACATTTTACTTTCTACAGCAGTATAAGGCTAATATTTGATTAATTTGTATATATTTCAACATTGTTGCTGAAGGACAACAAGAACAGATTATTGACCTTACAGGATTGCATATTGGCAAAAATTAAAGACCTTACACACACACAAAAAAAGAACAATGCCAAAGATTGTTTTAAACCTCAATAAACTAAATGAAGAACCCATTTTATCAACAGCATCTACATGTTGTAACTGCACTACTTTAGGGACTAAATTCTCAATTTTTAAGACAGGTAGAATGGTGTAATGGTGTAATTAACAAACTATAGTTTTTAGATTTTGCCAACACTTCACTTACCTATAACAGACACAAGTATGTTCTTATGTGTGCTTGTGACCCTATTTGGTCCTTTGTTCTGTTTCATGGTACAAATGTATGTTCCATTGTCTTCAGGTTGAACAGGATCAATGCGTAGACTGCCACTGGGAATTTGAGAAAATCTTCCCCCATATAGCAATAAATTTCTTCCTTGTTTGCTCCAAATTATCAGTGGAGGTGGTTTCCCTTCAGCACTACAGTTTATAATTCCAAACATGTCTGTAATAAGGCTCTGCTCACCTTGAGTGTTTTCAGTGAATCTTGCTGTTGAAATAAACAATGAGGACAACCACTTAGCAAAAGTGTAGCTGCATTGAAGAAATATCGCCTAGTCTGTACTTTGTCTATATGCTGAATGCTGGTCACATTTACTGTACAGTCACATAAACATATACTCTAAAATTAAGGCCTTCTCAGTATGTTGAAAACAATTTACCTACCATTAATGTAAACTGTGTAATACTGAACATATTCCAATCTGTGGCATTCATATGTTCCTCCATCAGACAATTGCACATTTTCTATGACCAGCTCACCATCTTTTTTGGTCTTGACCCTCTCAGAAGGAGAAGTTCGATTTTGCATCTTTTTACCATTAATAATCCACATTGCAAAACTGGTTTTGTTAAGTATTGAGCAGTGAAGATTTTCATTGCTACCAATATCAAAGAAAAGTTCCTTTTTCCCCATTACTTGTTTGTTCTCTGAAAGAAATTTTTTCAAATAGAACAATAATAAGTTCATTCTGTTTCAACTTTTTGGTACTAACTAGCCATAGATTGCAAAACTATTAGTATCTTAACCCTTGTTGCAAATGCTGTAAACAAGTAACTGGTCATGTTCAGGAAATTTTATCTGGGCATTATAAATACCTAACTTACTTGGTTGACACAGTGCTTGAGAACCTTTGCCATCTCCTTGACATTGACCTGGCACATGTAACTTTCCATCAGAGCGAGTGCAAGATGCAAGTTCTACCTCATTTCCAGTGCAAGAAACATCAAACATTACAGTAGTAATGTTCTCACCCTCTACGTCTGAGCCAATGAATTCAGCAAGAGCCTCTTCAAAGCCAAGTTGACGACAAATAACTTTGACATCATTGAAATCCCATCCATTGGCACATATTTTCCCCCATTTCCCTTTGTAAAATACTTCCACTCTTCCACCATACTCAACATTTGCACCATTCAAGCGAACAGGAACTTATAAAGTCACAAAATATTGAGCAATTAGTGAAGGTATGTTGATTATGTAGTCAAGTAAGAAAAAGATTGAAAATATGGATAAAAGAGGGAGATAGCATGATTATAGACAAATTTAAAAAGTCAAGGTGTGACCAAACAGGTTAAGATATCCAATATGACGGTAGGGGTTCTTTGATAGGCAGTTGTCTGGGTATCATCTTTGGGCCTTTATTTACATCTTCAGTTACAATTAATTTTAAATTAATCCTACAAAACAGACAATTTTTCTTTCTTGTGATATTTTTAACAACAAGAGGAATCTTTGTGAAAAAGGCTACTACATTATTACTGATCAAAGCAAGAAAGAATGCTTTAGTGAGGTCTATCACCTCAAATATTGATCAAGTCTATAAGGGTACCATCCAACTAGAATGGGATGTAGAAGACTGAAGCAGATATGAATAGAGTCCAAAATGCATAATTGATCATTACCTTTGCACAATTGCAATTTGTTTGAGAATTGTTCTCCACATTTTGTCAGAATGGTGGTGCAGTTGTAGTTAATAGATATCTCTGATTCATTGTCACTGTCTTCATACCATCTTCCATAGTAACTGCTGTTAGAGTATCCCATTGCCATGCACATCAAATCTTCTTCAGCTTTATTCCAGTTACTGATGCAAAGCTTTTGCCAGCTGCTGTTTGTGTAGATTTCCATTGTGCCAACTGATGGGTTCCCCTCCGTTGTAAAGCGCAGTGGAAATTCTGATGGAAGAAATAACACAAAATTGCAAGTCTGTTTTAAATAGCCTTCTTAATTCATTCTACATGTTTTAATTGTTATGCGAATGATTCCCTTAGATAGGCACCCAGTTTCAAATGAATTCCAATTCTAGGTGTAAATGTCTAGAAACATAATCACTAGCCCAAGGCAAAAACATATTAATTTATACTGCTAGCATCAGATATTATATATTTCAACAAGAAACTGAATACTTAAACTGAATATTAATTTATACTGCTAGCATCAGACGTTATATATTTCAACAAGAAACAGAATATTTAAGAAGTAATTTTCAAGAAAATTTAGTGGTAAATGACACCAAATAAAAATAGTACAAACATTTGCAAGTATAATGTATGGGATTGGATGCTAATTAAGACAAAATAATGAAGATGATGATCCTGATGAAAATAATAGGTGTGAGAATGATAATGATAACATTAATAATGACTAGAACTTAAATATTCAAGTGTCAATGTAATGTTCATGATAATTTTGGAAAAGGTGAATCTATTATCAAGTAACTTAAAAGGCAAAGGCTTTTAAAGAAGTTAACCATTAAATATGGGGTTCAACAAAGATGACACTCTGATGTCTGTATTTCCATAAATATTGCACCATATAATTACAATTCACACACACTGATTTCACTATCTGTATGAGTTACCTTCACGGCAGCTGGACGTGTTGTTACATTGTCTCACAACTGCTCTGCTCCCATCACAGTTTTCCCCGCCATATGCTGGTTCTGGATCAGAACATTCTCTAAACCTTATCTGTATGCCACTGACTGTTTTAGAGCAGATACTCCAAGCACTCCACTCATTCCAACTACCATTGACTGACAATGTTTCAATAACAAGCAGATGAGAAACAACTCCCAACTTTGCCTCCGGAAGAAGACACTAGTGATCCCTTTGTTTTCCGAAATTACGATTTATTACTTTGCCTAGTCAACATTTTCATTCTCATACATTAAAGAGCAGGAAAAAATTTAAAAAAACTTGAGACATATATCACTGAACAAATGTCATGTAAATTATTTTCTCTGCCTCACGGTTAATACGTTTTTTTAATTGTTACAAGATTGTTGGTAATTTTTAGTTTCCTATTTCAGGGCTTCTGATAGAACTTCAGAATACCCAGCCACTCATTTCCATATCACTGAATAAGAATAGCATCTATTGTGTTATGCCTCTTTCTTCAAAGCCTCACGACATATGTAAATGAGGTGGACAGGTTTTCTGAAGTTGCTCCGAGCGTGATGTTGCGATTTCGCACAATCGACCTCAAATTGCAAGTGACTGCACAACTCATGAAAAATTGCATAATTCAAAGAAAATTGCCAAAATATGATAAATTATTACTTTGTCTCAAAAAATCCCGGCAAGAGTACCACATAACTCCGTACATTAATTATGCATTCAGTCTTTGTTCAACTAAAACAATAGCGATAACAATAGAACTCCGTAGAGACTAGCAGTCTTTGTCGATGTCTGGGGTCTGGCACTAATTTGGGTCTGGCACTATTGGACCTGGCAGCCATGGTCTGGGTCAGGTAAGCCAACCTAGACCTTGGCCACATGTCCACTATAGCATCCTGGTCGAAGCGCATGCGCTAAGAAAGGGTTAAAGAGCAATTTATCTGCACAAGTTCAGAAAGAAGATGTAGAAGATGGCTTTCATGTCTTCCAAAAAGTGAAAAAGATGTTTTAAAATATCTCAGAAAAAAATCGCACAATTTGCTAAAAAAATCACACAATTCACATTGTTTTATTGCACCCTATCAGAAGGCCTGTCATTTTCTTTTCTTAAGAAGCCTAAAACTTTTCATCGTATCCCACATGTTTATGGCATTTTTATTCTGTTTAAAAGCAGAAAAAATGAAAAAAAAAAATTAAACATAAATGATTGTAGAAATGCCACATAAATTATCACTTCTGGTTGGGTTAATATATGCCTTTTAACTTGCAACAAGAATGCTGGTAATTTTTGGTTCCTCGTTTAATCCTTGAATTTTTATAAAGCTTAAAACTTTCCACTCTATGGTTATTTTGCAGATGGGAGATATGAAACACTGATTATTGACTATCACCCAGACAGTTATGTGTTGCAACTTTAGTACATTAGAGTAGGTCCTTGGCAATCCCTTCCACCCCAAGAATTAGAGAGGGACTGGTGCACACTTGTCTTCATAATCTACCCTCCACAAGTTACATTGCAACTCTCCCATGCTACCCAGGATGACCAGCCATCATGAACTATCATGGTATCAGAGGTTAACACAATCAACTGATATGCATAATGCTAATTCACTCAGGTGTTAAATAAGAATATTAGGTAAGAAAGGAACTTTATCAACATATGGTGAAAAACATTGCAGCAATATACTGAACATCAATATCTAGAAAGTCATGTAAATTGGCTAAAAAGGGGATGGAGCACCTGAACCTGAAACATTAGTGCTCATAAAGATAACAGATGGCTGGTATAACACTGATTACTCACTCTTACCTGGACAAGGATTTGTGTTGCAAGGTTGGTTCATGCGCCTAAGTCCTTGGCAATCCTCTCCAGGCCACTCTCGCGGTGGATTGGTACAGCTGCGATATCGTCTCTGCGATCCACCACCACAAGTTACACTGCACCTCCCCCATGACCCCCATGAGGACCAACCACCATCAACTATCATCAAATTAATTAACATGATTAACAGTTTAACATGACTATACCACTTGTCCTTTTAACTTTGCAACCAAATCAATTGAACATAAGGAATAAATTGAAGGCTGTGGTCTTGCAGCACCTGGTGGCCCCTGGTGCCTTACTTTTGCTTTTGGGCGACCCAGGAATCTTAGGTTTTTCACACAAAGCATATGCTGGGCACCCTGGATTTCATGGTTTCAAAGCACTGGGCTCCATTCAATTTTCCTTAGAACACAGCCTTGACATTGGAAAAAATAAACAGTCAAAGAGTGCATGTGGCTTCTAGCAAAGCACAATTTTCATACCATAAAAGAACAAGAGGTTGCTATAGTAATACCATTGGAGCATGTTTGTCTCGCATGCTAACAGAAAACTTGCTTCATTCCACATGTTTAAGACACTTTCATTATATTCAAAAGCAGGAAAAATTGAAAAAAATGAAATCACATCAATTTATTGAGGAAATACCACGTTAATTGTTACTTCTGTTTGGGGTAATAAACTCTTTTCATTGTCACAAGATTTTTGGTAATTTTTAGTTTCTCGTTTCCCTTTTTTTGTAAAGCTTAAAACTTTCCGTTCTTTGGTTTTTGTGGATGGGAGATATAAAACACTGACTACTGACTCTCCCTTGGACAGTTATACGTGTTGCAACATGAGTAGCTCCTTGACAATCCTTTGCACCCCACTGTAGAGAGGGAATGGTTCCACTAGGCACTCGTCTTTGTAATCCACCCCCACAAGTTACATTGCAGCTCTCCCATGCTTCACGGGATGACCATGCAACCACATTAACTATCATTTAAGCATATTTCTATACTCTAACAGTTCCTGTATTTGAGTAACTAATGAAAGTCAATGAAGAAAAGGACATTTTTAAATAAAAAAATGATAAAATGAAAACATTGACCACTCTTGATAAACAAAATATCAAACCTTGAAAAAACTTACCACCTGATTTGTTCGCAAACATCCACGTCAACAGGAAAACGATAAAAGTCAATGGTAAAAAAAAAACATTTTTCAATAAAATCAATTCATCTTCATTAAGGATACTCTTAACCCTTCATTGACTCATAAGAGTACTTGCAATTGATTCCTCCTACCAATATCACACCTTTATTACTTCCATTTTGAAATCACTGGTGGTCCCTGTAATCTGATTGGCTCTAATTGGTGCGGTTTATTCCCAAATTGCACCATTTTTTGCTCTAAATCGCATCTTTTTTCCAGCCAATGAGCAATTTACACTTAAACCAAACAACCAATCAGATTTCAAGGCTTGTTTAAAGTGACCAATCAAATTGCAGGAAAATGAAAAACAAAGAGTATCATCTGGCAAATTTTGCAACTTTTTTTTCCAAAACTCTTATTTTTCCCCCAAAATGGATGATTTTAATTTCTTCCAGTTTTTGAATGATAACAATGAGATTCTTCAGGCTGACGACCAACATGCCAGGGACTTTCCCACTTTTTCTCTACATTTTGGTGAATATTTTGAAGATTTTGTACCTTCTCAAGCTCAAAATCCGCGCATTCCCGAGTCCACCGAATCAACAACAAACGAAGAAAATCAAAAGCCACCACAAGAGTTGGATGTTGCAAGATTTCCCATTATTTCAAGCGATGAAATACATGAGCTTAAGTCTGTCACATCCAATAAAAATGCGTCTCGCTCCACAAAACAATGGATGAATGTTTTCAGAAGCTGGTGTCAATGCCGCCATCTTGAATATGTCTCCATCGAAACAATGGCACCTGAAGAACTTGACAAAGTCCTGAGTAAGTTTTATGCCTAAGTAAGAAAAAAAGACGGAGATGATTACGAGCCAGAATCCCTTAAAATCACGCAGAGTGCCATAGAATGATATCTAAAGGAGAAGAACTATCCACTGAGCATCGTGCAATCGAGGGAGTTTCACTCCTCACGAGAAATCCTCAATGCGAAGCAATTTCCCTGCGTCAACAAGGAAAGGGAAAAAAACCCAACAAAGCTCAGCCAATCACATGTGAAGAAGAGTCAGCCCTGTGGGAAAAAGGTCAGTTGGGTGATTTTAATGGAAAGGTCTTGACCAATGTCAACTTTAAAACTTTGACGGAACAACTGGGATTTCGTGGTCGCCAAGAACACTACGATGCGTACGTGGAATACGTAATTATAAGACAGCGAGAAGATGGAACTGAAGTTGTTGAGTTCAGAGAAGGTCCCACTAAAACACGGAGTGGTGGTCTCACCATCAGGCGAAGAACAACACCACACGCAATGTTCAGCACCAATGGCGGAAAAAGCGATCCAGTGCGGCTATTCAAGCTTTGGTTGTCCAAGCGACCCGAAGGAATGAAGAACACAGGGCCACTCTATCTAAGCACCCGTCCTAAATCAGCAGATGTTTGGTATACCAAAGTTCGAATGGGACAAAACACCATCGGCAATTTAATGAAATCCATGGCCTCCTGTCTCAGGACGAATAAGAAGCTGACGAACGGCAGCATGAGGAAAACATTGGTATTGTTGAGAACGACTCAATAAATCCGCGGTTAAACTCAAAGTTTTACTTTATTCTGACTAAGGACAAAACCTCCTTGGCGAATACTCGATCTTTTCAAGGCAAAACTCGAACGAAGTAAAAATACTTGACATTTGATTCCTGTCACTCATTTTAAAAATACTATAAATGTAACGCAACGTCACGTTCTCCTGAACATTCCCCCTCCCCGCACTGAGGGGACCGCAGTGTGCAAAACACGATTAAACATAACAGTCTTGTTTTTGTCCTTAACTGAAGTTCGCTTAAAAGTCTAGCAAGTCACAAGAGTGGTACCAATTTATGAATTGGTCGCACCACAGTCTTTTCTCCACACTGAACCTTCACGACGCGGGAATGTCCATCTTTTCCCGGATATGTTTCCACAATACGGCCCAAAGGCCACTTCCCTCGTGGAAGATTTTGTTCCTGGACTAGCACAATGTCTCCTTTTTTGAGGTCATTGACGACTTCGGTCCACTTTGGACGAGTATTCAGCATAGGTAAGTACTCCCTCAACCACCTGGACCACACTCGAGAGATCAGTTCTTGGACCTTGCGCCACCTCTTCCGTGGGTTGAACCTCGTGGTGTCGACGCTCTCTGGTGCAAATTGCCCACCCATTTGCCCATGTAAAAAATGATTGGGTGTTAACGGCACATCATCCTTAATATTTGCTGACTGATAGGTGAGTGGTCTAGAGTTAAGCAAGCTCTCAGCACCTGTGACAACTGTGATCAATTCTTCGTCTGTGACATCACTACTAGCTAGCACCGCATATATTGCCTTCTTCGCTGCCTTTACCATCACCTCATGTACCCCACAAAAATGAGGTGCTCCTGGGGGGTTAAAAGTCCACTTCACACCCTTCTGTGCTGTCCTTCCCTGAATCTTATCCTTGTCCAGTTGACCCACAAGTTCCTTGAGTTCATTAACTGCTCCCACAAAGTTGGTGCCGTTATCGCTAATCATTTCCTTAGGTACGCCTCGTCTGCTAGTAAATCTGGTGAATGCATTTAGGAAACTGTCTGTATCAAGCCCCCACGCCACTTCGAGATGAATAGCTCGAGTCGACAAGCATGTAAAAACACACAACCACCTCTTTCGCCGTTGACGCCCACGTCCTTGTATAGTGGTGAACGGACCTGCGTAGTCCACTGCAGTCTGGTCAAATGCACGAAATGTGAAGCGCAGCCTTACTTGTGGTAATGGCCCCATTATCTGTGTGGCCGGCTTGTTCCTTCTCCTCTTGCACTCACTGCATTCATTCTCCCATGCCCTTATCTCCTCACGCGCTGCAACAATCCAGAATCTTCCGCTAATCTGCGATAGCACAAAGTTCGTCCCAGCATTGTGGTTAGACAACTCATGGTAATGCTTTACTATCAGTCTCGTCACCCACTGACCTCTTGGCAGTATAATGGGAAACCTTACATTGTACGGAAGATATTCGGCAAATTGAAGTCGACCACCACATCGCAGAACACCTTGATCGTCCAGCCAGGGACATAGCTTACTCAGTGAACTCTTCTTTGGAATCTCCTTTCCTGTCAATAATGCGACATACTCTTCATGAAATGCCTCCAGCTGTGCTCGACTAATAATTTCCTCCTCTGCATCTTCAATTTCTTCTGGCAACAGTTCTTGTCCTTTTATCCTTTCCCTTGGATTGCGCATATTGTAGATCGCTCGCCACACCCTAGCCTGTAGCCGCACTAAGCGTGTCCAACTTGAAAAACGTGTGGGTTCAAGCCTCCAGTTTGCACACTTTGATTTCGCCCCTCCATTTCCTTCTCGATTCACTGGGCTCTGCTTGCGACATGTTAGAACAGTTGTAACGCCTTCTTCCCCTTCCTTACGGTCTGGTGTCTTCAATTCCGGTAATGAAGCGGGGCAACTCCTTACATCCATCCTTGGCCAACCAGCCTTATCCTCTAACAGTAACCACTTTGGTCCATGCCACCAGAGTGAGTTTTCTAGCAGCTCGTCTGGTGTTGCTCCCCTTGAGCATAGATCAGCTGGATTTTCTCTTGTCGGCACATATTGCCACTGCGATGGCTCTGTCATCATTTGTATCTCCCCGATATGATTAGCCACAAAGGGACGAAAGCTCCGCCCATGTCCCCGAAACCACCACAATACATCCATGCTGTCAGAATAAAATGTCACGGATTGCATGGACAGCCCAAGTACCAACGTTAAATGCTGTGTCAATCGCAAACCCAATACAGCTCCTGCAAGTTCCAACCGAGGCACTGTCATAGGCTTTAATGGTGCCTCCTTACACTTTGAAGCGACTAATCGACTTGAAACGGTAGCATCATTGTATACGCACTGTAGATATACAACAGTTCCATAAGCTTGCAGTGAAGCATCCACAAACGTGATGACTCTCTTAGCGACTACCTCCTTTGCTTCATGCAAACATCTAGGCACCTGCACATCACCTAGCCTCCCAAGCTGACCATACCAACTTCCGATTCTACTTACGATTTCATCATGAATGACATCATCCCAGTCATAACCCCTTGCCCATAATTCCTGAAGTATGATTTTGGCCTTGACGACGAAAGGGCCCACAAACCCGAGTGGGTCGAATACAGTCGCGACCTTCCTCAGTATATTTCGCTTTGTCACTAGAAGCTCTGTAGAAATGTTTGAAGTCGAAATAGTAAACGTATCTTCTGTACTATTCCAGGAAATACCAAGTGTCTTGACAACAGGTTCCTGCCCCGCAGTAATCGGCAATTCAGTAGCTCTGTCGGCTTCGGGCGTGGCTGCAACGACTTCCAGAGAATTCGATATCCATTTCCTTGCTTTCATGCCTGCAATCCCCCACAGACTGTCCAGCTCTTTGTACAATTGAATGCCATCTTGCACCGTTTCCACACTATCAATCGAGTCATCCAACTAAGTGGATTTGAGTACAGTTTCAGCTGCCAATGGATACTCATCCTGGTGCCTTCTGGCGTTCTCTTGAGCGACAAACTGAGCCTCCATTGGTGCAGAGTTTTTACCAAACACTACTCGACTGAACTCATAGACATCAGGTTCACGACTAGAATCAAGGTCCCTCCACAATAGTCGAAAGTAAGGACGATCTCTCTCTTCAATCTCCACCTGCAAATACATTTCCTTAATGTCACATGCCAAAGCTATGGGGTTCCTCCTGAACCGAATAAGCACATCAAACAAATCCTTCTGCAATTTAGGTCCAGCACAAATGGCATCATTCAATGACACACCGTCCGTTTTTGCAGAACAACCGAACACAATGCGTATTTTAGTTGTAGCTTTGTCCATACGGATGACTGGAAAGTGAGGCAAATACCAAACTTCCGGTGGCAACGGCTCATCTGGTTCGACCCTTCGCAAGTAACCTTTCTCGATATAAGCCTGGATGATTTGCAAGTACTCTGTTCCTAGGGCACAGTTCTTCTTCAATTTGTGTTCTGTGCTGCACAACCGGGATAATGCTGTGTGATGATTATCAGGTAACAGAGGCTTATCCTCTTTCCACGGTATTCCCACCTTGTACCCATTTCCAGTGTAACTAATTCATTCCTTCATGGCTGTGTTCTCTTCTTCGGTGAAAATCACAGTGTCAAGTCTCTCAATACCACAGTTTTCTATCTCCCAGAACTTCTTTAAAGCACGATCAACATCACAGCAAACGTCGCTGACGCTGATATTGAGGTCTTTGGTAAACAAAGTACGGCTAATGTGTGCCCTTGCTCCTGTCCACTGCTTCCCTTCTGGTGAGCCAATGCATGTCCACCCCAAAGGCCCCAGGCGAGCAACTGGATCCCCTTCCCCACCACGTACATCTGCTCTGGAATAATGCAACTCTGCATTGTCCACTCCTATCAACAAATCCACAAGGCCTTCTTGAGCCGGCTCAGCAAAGTCACATTCCCTAAGGTGTGGCCATCTATCCTTACTTTGTTTCCAGTTCTCTACCCTGTAGTTTCCAGTTACCCTTTTAGGGCAAGTCTTTACTTTAATGTCTTTACTAAACTCCCCATCAAGGCTCTCAATCGTCACGTCCAATGGCATTGACTGGAATGTTTCCACCTCATTGTTCAAAACATTAACTGTAACTGTGTGGTATCTTTCCTTGAGGCCAAGAACTCCTGCGACCTCTTCATTAATAAAGGTCTCGTTTGAACCATCATCCAGAAGCGCATTCACCTTCACCTTGCGGTCATTTGCTTTTAACCACACTGGCACGGTACGAAGAGAAATTGTCTCAGTTGCTGTCTCCTGCCTGGAAGTCGATGTGTGTGTGTGTGAGCGGGTGCCCCCTCCCGTGGAGACACCACTCTCCCACCCTTTGGGTTACCCTGTACGAGGCCGTGCAATAAGTGATGATGATTTCTTTTACAACCATTAATGTTGCAAAGTCGAGCCTTAGTACAAGCTCTTCCTTCATGATCACTTGCCAGGCAACGAAAACAAAGTCGTTTATCCCTTGCGACATTCCAACGTTCGATCACTCCCATATTTTGAAAACGTCTACAGCTCCACACTCCATGGTTTCCTCCACAGTACACACATGGTGGTTTGCTTGTAGGCACTGCTGGTTCCTTACCGAAGCGATTACCTTCACTGAACAAATTCCTGATCCGACCACCTTTATCAGCCTGTTTGCCACTGTCCATAGCAGCCCCAACAATTTCAGTGTCGATTCCATGTGCCATCTCTAATGCCTCAACTCGGATCTTCACTTCCTCCTTCAACCAATCCCTCAAGCTTAACACAGACCTGTCTTTCTTGTGCTCCCTGAGCCAACGACTGTAGCTTACAACCTGACTGTCCGCAAATTTTCTCACCAACAAAGTATGTAGTGCACCATCTTCCAACTCTCCACCACGCCCTTCTGCTTGCAACTTCACAACAGCTATGCGAACAAGGTCAGCAAATCGTTCGAATGACTGGACATCATTGCTCTTCAAAGGAGACATCTTTTCGATCTGGTCCATATATGCCTGTAACCTTCTTCGCTCACCACCAAATTTAGACTGAAGAATTTCCTTAGCTTCCTTGTACTCTGGGTCTGAAACTCCTAAGCCCCTGATGACCTCGAGAGCAGTTCCTGTAAGGCTCTGTCTCAATCTAGCCATTTTAATATTTGTTGGCTCCACCCCTTGGTCGACAAGACTCAAAAACATCTCCCAGAAATCCTCGAATTTACTTTTCTCACCACTAAACACTGGTACTTTTAAAGGTTTAAGTCGCTGGTTACTGTTACCTGAGTTATCTGAACTTGACGACTGGCTGTGGGCGGGCGAATGCGTTGATTGAGCAGGTGACGTGGGCGAGGGCATTTGCAGCAATGTCTCTTTTGTTGCATTTGCATGTTTTTTCTCCAACATGTTCTTAATTACCTGTTCCGCTTTTTCAATGACACTGTGTACTTCCTTTTCCAGATCCTCTGCCTCTTCAGCGACCGCCTTCTTGTTCTCATTGTCTCCTAAGCGTAAATAAACTCCTTGCAGTTCCTCCATAACGGTGAGGCATGAATCCATTACCGCCCACAATGTCTCGATTCCATCTTCAATTGACCCGGAATCTTCGCCACTCGCGTTCAGTCTTTCTAAATTGTGGCGCGTTTTAGTAACTACAGTCTTCCTGCCTCTCTTCTCTCGTTTAAGTTCTAGAATTCTTTCCTCTTCGTTAGCTCCTTCAGACTCTCCTGTCGTCGACATAATGGAACGATATAAAGAAAAACCCTTGTCAAATGCTCTATAGTGTTCTAGACCTCGTTCATTCGATTGTTTATTCTCCGCGAGCAGCTCCAATGAATGATAGATCCACGCCGAAATAACGATGCACAACAAAAACTTTGAAGCGAAAACACATGAAACAAAACCTACCAGGGTTTTTAGGCGGTGTCTGAAAGCTTCTCGTTAAGACGTAACTCCACTATAATTCCTTTGTAAATTCCCAAAAGACGAAATTCAAGATGGCTAAGTGACTGAATAATCCAACACAGAATCTAATACAATTACCATGCGAAGCGATGACAGCGAATAACAAAATCCAAATACGGTGCGAACCACAAACCTTGAGCACGAAGTTATCCGCTTAAATCCAGATAAATCCTTCGGTCAATTCCAACGGCGCAAATTCCAAGATTGCAAAATCCCCTGCACACACGAGGCGAAAGGATGCGAAAAGCCCGGGTAAATCCAAACACGATGCGAATAACAAACCTTGACCTCGATATATTCCACTAGCTCATGCTGTCCTGGCAGGGTCGCCAAAAAATGTTGAGAACGACTCAATAAATCCGCGGTTAAACTCAAAGTTTTACTTTATTCTGACTAAGGACAAAACCTCCTTGGCGAATACTCGATCTTTTCAAGGCAAAACTCGAACGAAGTAGAAATACTTGACATTTGATCCCTGTCACTCATTTTAAAAATACTATAAATGCAACGCAACGTCACGTTCTCCTGAACAGGTATCAAAACTGAAGAAATCAGGTCAACCGCGCAATATCATCTGTGAAATAACAGGCCATGCACGTGAATCTTCGTTAGACGACTACGATGAAATAGACGAGAATCACAGGAAAGAACTGTCTCACATTATCAGTGGATATAAAGACGTGTCAAACGAAAATCAAGCAAACGAAGTCTCCCGCCAAAACACTGCAAATCAAGCCTCAAATCAAGAGATTGCAGTCCAACATAAACGAACACCTCTGGTTCCTATTTATCACGTCCAACAACAAGGCCAAATGTATCAGGCCATGGGTTCCAATCCTGGTTTTCAGTCTGCTGAATTTTTAGGATTTCAACCATGTTTTCCATTGCAGTCTCCGCAGTACCGCATGGAAGCCTTCAGTTGTGCTGCTCCCGTTCCATCGCAGAATTACACAGGCTGTACCTTCAATTTCTTCTCCAGAGACAGCCAGAATTCTCCACCCCAACCACAGAAGAAACGAAGGGTTTACATCATTGAGTCAGACGACGAGGATTGAACTTTAACGCTTCATTTTTTTTCTGAGTTAATCAGGACTTCTTGAATTTCTTGAATGAAACTTGTCTTTCTTTTGATACGCTTGACTGAGTTTTTGACACATGACGTCAAAGTCTTTCTGTTTTGTATACGAAATAAGATGTAATTGCGTTTCCGGTTCCGCTTTTTATTTAAAAACCAGCTCAGTACTGCATCAATAAAATATTTGAATTGACCAAGTTCTGTATTTGGGCGATTTCAAAATGGATGTAATAAAGTGGTAATTGAACCTCGTGTCGTCCAATTTTGGTCTGAAATCATACTTGTTATTTCAAATCGAACTCGCGCTGCGCGCTCGTTCGATTTTGAAATCACGCGTATGATTTCAGCCCAAATTGCACTCCACTCTGTTCAATTACCATTATTAACATGACTATACTACTTGTCCGTTTAACTTTGCAACCAAATCAATTGAACATAAGGAATAAGTTCAAGGTTGTGGTCTAGCAGCACCTGGTGGCCCCTGGCGCCGTACTTTTGTTTTTGGGCGACCCAGGAAGGCTTAGGTTTTTCACACAAAGCATATGCTGGGCACCCTGGATTTCATGGTTTCAAAGCACTGGGCTCCATTCAATTTTCCTTAGAACATAGCCTTGACATTGGAAAAAATAAACAGTCAAAGAGTGCATGTGGCTTCTGGCAAAGCACAATTTTCATACCATAAAAGAACAAGAGGTTGCTATAGTAATACCATTGGAGCATGTTTGTCTCACATGCTAACAGAAAACTTGCTTCATTCCACATGTTTAAGACACTTTCATTATAACAACAAACATATGAAACATATGTGTGAACTGCGGTTATGAGACGTATATGAGCACGATCCTTCGCAGTAAAGCACTATTTGAGCAATAGTGAAAATCAGACCTGAAAAAAATTTCAGGCCTGTACGGGATTCGAACCACTGACCTCTGCGATACTAGTGCAGCGCTCTACCAATTGAGCTAACAAGCCAACTGGGAGCAGGCCATCAAATTAATTCGATATAAACCCGTAGATGATAAATCAAACAACAACAAACATATGAAACATATGTGTGAACTGCGGTTATGAGACGTATATGAGCACGATCCTTCGCAGTATTTTTTCACTATTGCTCAAATAGTGCTTTACTGCGAAGGATCGTGCTCATATACGTCTCATAACCGCAGTTCACACATATGTTTCATATGTTTGTTGTTGTTTGATTTATCATCTACGGGTTTATATCGAATTAATTTGATGGCCTGCTCCCAGTTGGCTTGTTAGCTCAATTGGTAGAGCGCTGCACTAGTATCGCAGAGGTCAGTGGTTCGAATCCCGTACAGGCCTGAAATTTTTTTCAGGTCTGATTTTCACTATTGCTCAAATAGTGCTTTACTGCGAAGGATCGTGCTCATATACACTTTCATTATATTCAAAAGCAGGAAAAATTGAAAAAAATGAAATCACATCAATTTATTGAGGAAATACCCCGTTAATTGTTACTTCTGTTTGGGGTAATAAACTCTTTTCATTGTCACAAGATTTTTGGTAATTTTTAGTTTCTCGTTTCCCTTTTTTTTTTAAAGCTTAAAACTTTCCGTTCTTTGGTTTTTGTGGATGGGAGATATAAAACACTGACTACTGACTCTCCCTTGGACAGTTATACGTGTTGCAACATGAGTAGCTCCTTGACAATCCTTTGCACCCCACTGTAGAGAGGGAATGGTTCCACTAGGCACTCGTCTTTGTAATCCACCCCCACAAGCTACATTGCAGCTCTCCGATGCTTCACGGGATGACCATGCAGCCACATTAACTATCATTTAAGCATATTTCTATACTCTAAAAGTTCCTGTATTTGAGTAACTAATGAAAGTCAATGAAGAAAAGGACATTTTTAAATAAAAGAAATGATAAAATGAAAAACATTGACCACTCTTGATAAACAAAATATCAAACCTTGAAAAAACTTACCACCTGATTTGTTCGCAAACATCCACGTCAAAAGGAAAACGATAAAAGTCAATGATAAAAAAAAAACATTTTTCAATAAAATCAATTCATCTTCATTGAGGATACTCTTAACCCTTCATTGACTCATAAGAGTACTTGCATTTGATTCCTCCTACCAATATCACACCTTAATCAAGTACTAAGGTCATAACAATGAAGGAGAACATCTACAACAAAAGAAATTCTTGACTGCATGTTTAACAAATTCTATTTGTTAACCCTTAGGAAATGTAGCCCGAGCAGTATGGAGACTACACATACTGATGTTAGGATGCTAATTTAGGTTAAAGAATTAAGACAGTGGCACAGTAATTATATACAGTAATAATGACCAAGTAACTAAATAAGAAGGGAGTCTTTTCAAGTCAATGACTAAAGAAAGCATTTTTTATAAAAACATAGACATTAAAAAATGAAAAACACTGAACATTCTCAATAAATAAAATATCAAAGCTTCAAAAAGCTTACCATCTGATTTGTTCACACATCCACATGAAAAGGAAAAACAAGAAATTCGATCAAATAAAAGGAACATTTTTGAACAAATTCAACTCATTTTCATTAAGATGCTCTTAACCTTCATTGACCTCTAAGAGTACTTGTATTTGATTTCTTCAGACAATATCACGCTTTAATCAAGTACTAAGGTCATAAGAATTAAAGGGAGACCATCTACAACAAAAGAAGTTCTTGACTGCATGTTTAACAAATTGTACTTGTTAACACATAGGAAATATATCCGGAACAATATGGAGACTACACAAGTCAAACTGATGTTAGGATGCTAATTTAGGTTAGAGCATTAAGACAGTGGCACAGTAATTAAATACGGTAATAATGACCAACTAACTACATGAGAAGATAGTCTTTTTAAGTCATTGACTAAACAAATCACTATTAATACAAACATACAAATAAAATGAAAAAACATTGAAAACCCTCTTTCAACAAAAAATTAAAGCATCAAAAGGCTTACCACCTAGATAGATAGATAGATAATAATCTTTAGACAGGGTGCGTTCTCACAGAAGTGGTTTTCAGAACGGCCCTGTAACTACCCACCCAGCCCACCCCAGGGGGGACATCCATCACACAGTAATCTCGTGCGTGGGAAATTAACGTCTCCTACCCCAACCCTGCAGGAGACGGGACCTCCATTTATTCGTCCCTATCCGAGAAGACCAGAATATCTAACCATTTCTTGATGTTAAAGAAAAGAAGCATATTCTTCTCAGTTAATTTTAAGACCCTCAGTGTTGGTCCGGCCGGTATTGAACTCTCGACCTCCCGCACAGCAGTCCGGCGCTCTCCCAATTGAGCTAACCAGGCGGCGGTTAACGTGAACCTGTGATTGAACCTGATTCGTGAACCTGATTGGTTCACGAACATCCACATGAAAAAGAAAAAGATGAAAGTCAACGTAATAAAAAAAAAAGATTTTTAATAAAGACCAACCGACTAAATGACAAGGAATTCTTTTTAAATATTATTAAAAGGGCATAATTATTGAGCTCCATCAATAAACAATGAATAAAAGGTTGAAGACACTTACAAACTGATTTATACCAAACATCCACGAGAAAATGAATAATTATATAAGAAAAGCTATAAATAATGTAAAAATATCTTTTTGAAATATAGAAAAACATCAACTGCTTACACGAGAAGGAATTCTTTTAAAATCAATTATTAAAGGAGCAGTATTGTTGAGCACCATTGATAAACAATGAATAAAGGGTTAAAGACTCTAACGACCTGGATAATTCCAAAACATCCACATGAAAAGGAATAATTATTTAACACAAGATATAAATAATATACAAATACCTTTTTTAAATATATAAAAGGATCAACTGCTTACACGAGAAGGAATTCTTTTAAAATCAATTATTAGAGGAGCATTATTATTGAGCACCATTGATAAACAATGAATAAAAAGTTGAAGACACTTACAAGCTGATTTATTCCAAAACATCCACATGGAAAGGAATAAATATATAACACAAGATATAAATAATATAAAAATATCTTTTTGAAATATAGAAAAAGATCAACTGCTTACACGAGAAGGAATTCTTTTAAAATCAATTATTAAAGGCGCATTATTATTGAGCACCATTGATAAACAATGAATAAAAGGTTCAAGACACTTATGATCTGATTTATTCCAAAACATTTACATGAAAAGGAATAATTATATAACAGAAGATATAAATAATATAAAGATATCGTTTTGAAAAATAGAAAAAGATCAACTGCTTATCCGAGAAGGAATTCTTTCAAAATACCTAAATTAAACGAGGCTTGCCTGTAAGGTGAAGTTTGATTGGGATTCTGTGAGTCATTGGTCGGGAGCGAAGGAGTCATGTGAGAAGGCGCACGAGCCTGGGAAGATCAGTCTTTAACAGATGTGAGCACTTACACCCAGTCATGGGCGGGTTAATAACACATGGGTGGGCACATGACTCCTTCGCTCCCGACCAATGACTCACAGAATCCCAATCAAACTTCACCTTACAGGTAAGCCTCGTTTAATTTAGGTATTCTGTTTCGTCATTGGTCATTGGTCGCTACGGAGTCACGTGAGATTTTAAAGCAGTGTGAGTGCGAACTCAAACATAACAATGATTTATAGCAATATGAACCTGCTTTAATAACATTCTCTCTTAGCCATCAAAACATACAAATATAGGACACAATCTTAGGTGTCCCTACATACAGCTTTAAGGAGCTCAGTTCCGAAATTCTCTTGAGGTTCCACTGGTTTGTTGTAAAACTTAGTAAATGTGGACTCCTGGGACCACCCCGCACTTTTCATAATTGTGGCGATAGATATGCTGTTTGCTTTTGCTGCAGATGTAGATGCTAATCGAGTGCTGTGTGCACTGTACTTCGAAGTGTCAATTCCAGCATCAACCAGTGTAGCCTTAATCCATCTGCTTATTGTATCAGGGGAAACAGCTTTATGAGGCTTAGAGTAACTAATAAGAAGCTGCTTTACATTACCTCGAAGAGTATCTGTGTGCTTCAGATATTGCTGAAGATGCTTTACAATACAAAGACTTACATCTGGTACATAGGCCTGAAACTCAATACAAGCTAGATGTTTACCTGGTCTGGATGTTTTTAACAATGAGTTAATGGAAAACACAGCCTTTTCAGAACTTATTTGCATATAATCAATTGATAATGTGTGCAGAGTCTGGCGACGCTGTCCCGAAAGCAACGCCATCAACATAACCACTTTCAAAGTCAAGTTCTTAAAACTAAGTTTCACAGGTGGCCCAAGTTTAGCTAGATAGTCTAATACCACCGTGACATCCCAAGTTTCTTGGTACCTTGGGAGAGAGGGTCTGCACTCAAAAATTCCTTTGAGGAAACGACAGACTAGGGGATGCTGTCCAAAAGTGTAATGCTCTGATGTAAAACAAACAGTAGACAAAGCACACCGTGCAGTGTTGAGGGCACTGTATCCAATCCCTGTGTGGTAAAGTTCTGCTAAGAAATTAATCCCATGTTCTATAGTTGCTGAAAAGGGATTAATCTTCCTTTGACAACAGTATTGTTCCCATTTAGTGATGAATGGTTTATATTGTTGTTTGGTGCCCTTTCTCCAAGACTGTAGGATGAGTGAGGTAGCTGATTCCGAAAGCCCTCTGCCTTCAAGTGATTTCCTGACAAGTGGCATATCAGAAGTGTGAGCTTCTGATATAGTGGATGCACCAAGTCTGGCTGTTGAGGTAGAAATAAGGTGTGTTTCTTCTTGGGAAGCACAAGGGGTTCCTGAACCAACAGTCTCATAACCAATGGCCACCATGGCTGAGTTGGCCAGCACGGCACAACTAACAGTCCTGTGGTCTCCTCTGCTTGAATTTTCTGTAACACTTTTGGGATGATACTAAAAGGAGGAAAGGCATAAAAAACATAAGGTTTCCAAGAAATTGAAAAGGCATTAATACCCATTGCTTCAGGGTCTGGTTGGTAGGCAACAAATGGTCTTAGCTGGTAATTAAGCCTAGATGCAAATAGGTCAATCTGAGGCTCAACATGAAGTTTCTTAATGGCTGCGTGAAAAATTTTTCTGTCTAGAGTCCATTCAGTTTCTTTCCTAGATTTCCTGGACTCTGCATCAGCTAGTGTATTCTCTTTCCCTGGGATATGACTTGTGGTTAACCACATGTTATTGTCAAGGCACCACTCCCAGAGCGTACGGGTTAGATCATTTCGCTTTCTGGAATGGCTTGTGCCCATTTTACCTAAATCTGACACAGCAGTCATATTATCAATTCGCACAAGTACATGCTTTCCTGATAACTCTTTATGAAATGCCTTTAGAGAAAATAGCACTGCAAGCATTTCAAGATAATTTATGTGATTAGAAGCCTCTTCTGGAGTCCAAGGTCCCCCAATCTTTGCATTATTGAGTACTCCTCCCCAGCCCTCTTTACTTGCATCTGTGTATAAAGTGGCCTCTGGCTGAGGAGGGCTTATAGGGTTGTATAATGACCTTGCTGAGTTTATCCACCACTGCAAATCACTGCGAGACAACTCAGACAGTTGCATAAATGCATCAAAGTTGCCCTTGTTTAGACCCAAGGCCTCAGTTTTGTCCATGTCCAGTGACCTAAAATGTAAAGGCCCTAGCCTTGCTGCTGGAAAATTTGATATGAGGAACCCAAGGGTTGATGCCACCTCTCTTACTGTAGGGTGCAGACACTCCAACAGTCCTTGACAGGTATGAATTATCTTTTCGGTCTTCTCAGAGGTTGGATAAACTTTCATTGTGATTGAGTCAATGATAAACCCCATGAAGGTGATTCGATGTTGTGGAACAAAGGACGATTTTTCAGGGTGTACAGTAAACCCAAGAGAATCAAATAATCTGACAGTATCCCAAACATTTCTTTCGCAGTCATCATAGTCATCACCCTGGAGATACGAGTCATCGATATAACTTGCTGAAAGGTGTCCCAGCTGTCTCAAATGTGAATATACTGGTTTTAATAATTTAGTAAACTTCCTGGGGCAAAATGCCAATCCATTTGGAAAACAAACATATTTATACAGTTTTCAACGCCACTGAAACTTCAGGTATTTTTGGTCTGCAGTGGCAATAGGCACAGAATAATATGCATCCTTTAAATCTATGGATGCCATAAAGCACCCAGGTTTTACCATTTGTAAAACAGTATTAAGTGAGTCCATTTTAAAATGGTGGTATTGTACATGAATGTTTAAACGCTTGAGATTTAAAATTACTCTGAAAGAACCATCCTTTTTGGCCCTAGCGAAAATAGGAGAGATATATTCCCCTTTTTCATGGCTACTTGGGGTAATAACACCCTTAGCAAGGAGTTCAGCTATTTCAGTATCAATGACATGTTGTTTGTCTAAATCAAGGATTTTCTTCTCTTTGGGGACTACTCTTTGATATGGAGTTCTGGTAAACTCGATTGGCTGGCCTAGTATCATTTGCAATATCTCAGGGTCTGAGGTTAAGGCCTGCCACTGATAAAAATATTCTCCCAGCCCCCCTGCTTTAAAGCAGTGCGCCTTGTGCTCAAGGAACTGTAACATATTTACCTTGTTTGTTGGGATATCAGAGCATTTCACTGGCTGGATTTCTTCTCGGTTGCCTGTGGTTTGTAGGAATTGTGGTTGTGTGGCCGGTAAGACCGGCCCCTCTTCCCTAAAAAAGGCTTTCCATTTGAGTGAGAAGATTTGCCCTTCCAGCCATCGCTATGGTTGCGATAATATGGCTTTGCAGTAGTCGCATGACCAATTTTGTTAGTTGCTTTGATATTGTTAAGCTGAGATTGCAGCTCATCTCCAAACAATAAACTCGTGATGGGTACTTGAGAGCCACACAACGAGGAATATTCGTTATTTAAGTTTGGTTCGATGGCGTCGCGTCGACGGTATGATAGGTCAATGTTTACATGGCCTAACAATGCCAGAGCGTCAGCATTATGCGTGATTAATTTCCCCAATTTCTCAGTGAGAGCCGACGCTGAAGTCTTCTCAGGATCTGCACGGATAGCCAACAGTGTGTCAGTCGATTTAGCGATTGCACTACCGACTTTGACAAGTACTTTCGGCATGTTGGCAAGGCGTAAATCTGCGCTCCTGGTCACGTGCTTCAGCTTATTCCAGATCTCGGGGTTGACCTTTGGCACAGTTAATTTCTCGCAATTATCGGGTCGATTGTATTTCGCCAATTTTTCTTTCAATTTGGCTTCCTCTAACTTAGAACCCCATCGCTTATTGACAATATCCGCCAATTTCTGAGCGACTTTTGGGTCAGTTTGCTCATCCGACTCAAAGTCTTGAGCAATTTCATTGAGCAATGCGTCAGAGCTGCCCAGTTTTGGCGGGTCGCCATTGGGCGGGAAATTAAGTTCCTCAGAATCTGACTTCTCAGGGTCTGAATCTCCACTATCACTCATGGTATTAGTTGTAGGAGATGTTCTCCTCTTTTTTGATGGTGTAGCATGGTCTTCTGGTGCGCCAGCTAACCGTTTCATTGTGTTTTCCATGGACGACATGGTAGAACTCATTTGGGTCATGGCCGACAATACATCAGCAAGCACTTTGTCTGTACCCCGATGCGAAGAATTCGCTGTCTCGTTTTCTTCAGAAAGTAAATTTTCTTCTTCTACCGGTGAAAGGGGGTCCCTTCCACTCATATTTTCGGCAGTCATCTAGTTTTCTCAGTGTCGTGCAAACACCGTCCGACCTTCCCAAAAGGATCGTACACAACTGATCTTCCCAGGCTCGTGCGCCTTCTCACGTGACTCCGTAGCGACCAATGACCAATGACGAAACAGAATCAATTATTAAAGGAGCATTATTATTGAGCACCATTAATAAACAATCAATAAAAAGTTAAAGACACTTACGAGCTGATTTATTCCAAAACATCCACATGGAAAGGAATAAATATATAACACAAGATATAAATAATATAAAAATATCTTTTTGAAATATAGAAAAAGATCAACTGCTTACACGAGAAGGAATTCTTTTCAATCAATTATTAAAGGAGCATTATTTTTGAGCACCATTGATAAAGAAAGACTAAAAGGTTGAAGACACTTACGAGCTGATTTATTCCAAAACATCCACATGGAAAGGAATAAATATATAACACAAGATATAAATAATATAAAAATATCTTTTTGAAATATAGAAAAAGATCAACTGCTTACACGAGAAGGAATTCTTTTCAATCAATTATTAAAGGAGCATTATTTTTGAGCACCATTGATAAAGAATGACTAAAAGGTTGAAGACACTTACGATCTAATTTATTCCAAAACATCCACATGAAAAGGAATAATTATATAACACAAGATATAAAGGATATCAAAATATTTTTGAAATATAGAAAAAGATTAGAGAAGGAATTCTTTTAAATCAAATATTAAAGGAGCATTATTAATGAGCACCATTGATAAACAATGAATAAAAGGTTAAAGACACTTACAAACTGATTTATACCAAACATCCACAAGAAAAGGAATAATTATTTAACACAAGATATAAATAACATAAAAAAATCTTTTTGAAATATAGAAAGAGATCAACTCCTTACACGAGAAGGAATTCTTTTAAAATCAATTATTAAAGGAGCATTATTATTGAGCACCATTGATAAAAAATGAATAAAAGGTTGAAGACACTTACGATCTGATATATTCCAAAACATCCACATGAAAAGGAATAATTATATAACACAAGATATAAATAACATAAAAATATCTTTTTGAAATATAGAAAGAGATCAACTCCTTACACGAGAAGGAATTCTTTTAAAATCAATTATTAAAGGAGCATTATTATTGAGCACCATTGATAAACAATGAATAAAAGGTTGAAGACACTTACGATCTGATATATTTCAAAACATCCACATGAAAAGGAATAATTATATAACACAAGATATAAATAACATAAAAATATCTTTTTGAAATATAGAAAGAGATCAACTCCTTACACGAGAAGGAATTCTTTTAAAATCAATTATTAAAGGAGCATTATTATTGAGCACCATTGATAAAAAATGAATAAAAGGTTGAAGACACTTACGATCTGATATATTCCAAAACATCCACATGAAAAGGAATAATTATATAACACAAGATATAAATAACATAAAAATATCTTTTTGAAATATAGAAAGAGATCAACTCCTTACACGAGAATGAATTCTTTTAAAATCAATTATTAAAGGAGCATTATTATCGAGCACCATTGATAAACAGTGAACAAAAGGTTAAAGACGACACTTACAATCTGATTTATTCCAAAACATCCACATGAAAAGAAATAATTATATAACACAAGATATAAATAATATAAAAACATCTTTGAAATATAAAAAAAATTAGACAAGGAGTTCTTTTTAAATATTATTAAAAGGGCATAATTATTGAGCTCCATTAATAAACAATGAATAAAAGGTTAAAGACACTTACAAACTGATTTATACCAAACATCCACGAGAAAATGAATAATTATATAAGAGAAGATATAAATAATATAAAACTATCTTTTTAAAATATAGAAAAACATCAACTTAGACTACACATGAAAGAGAAAAAGATGAAAGTCAACGTAATAAAAAAAAAGACTTTTAATAAAGACCAACGGACTAAATAAGAAGGAATTCTATTTAAAATCAATTATTAAAGGAGCATTATTATAAATTGAACACTATTGATAAACAATGAATAAAAGGTTGAAGACACTTACCATCTGATTTATTCCAAAACATCCACATGAAAAGGAATAATAAATTATATAACACAAGATACAAATAATATAAAAATATCTTTTTGAAATATAGAAAAACATCAACTGCTTACACGAGAGGGAATTCTTTTAAAATCAATTATTAAAGGAGCAGTATTATTGAGCACCATTGATAAACAATGAATAAAGGGTTAAAGACTCTAACGACCTGATTAATTCCAAAACATCCACATGAAAAGGAATAATTATTTAACACAAGATATATGTAATATACAAATACCTTTTTTAAATATATAAAAAGGATCAACTGCTTACATAAGAAGGAATTCTTTTAAAATCAATTATTAGAGAAGCATTATTATTGAGCACCATTGATAAACAATGAATAAAAAGTTGAAGACACTTACAAGCTGATTTATTCCAAAACATCCACATGGAAAGGAATAAATATATAACACAAGATATAAATAATATAAAAATATCTTTTTGAAATATAGAAAAAGATCAACTGCTTACACGAGAAGGAATTCTTTTAAAATCAATTATTAAAGGCGCATTATTATTGAGCACCATTGATAAACAATGAATAAAAGGTTCAAGACACTTATGATCTGATTTATTCCAAAACATTTACATGAAAAGGAATAGTTATATAACAGAAGATATAAATAATATAAAAATATCGTTTTGAAAAATAGGAAAAGATCAACTGCTTATCCGAGAAGGAATTCTTTCAAAATCAATTATTGAAGGAGCATTATTATTGAGCACCATTAATAAACAATCAATAAAAAGTTGAAGACACTTACAAGCTGATTTATTCCAAAACATCCACATGGAAAGGAATAAATATATAACACAAGATATAAATAATATAAAAATATCTTTTTGAAATATAGAAAAAGATCAACTGCTTACGCGAGAAGGAATTCTTTTAAAATCAATTATTAAAGGAGCATTATTATTGATCACCATTGATAAACAATGAATAAAGAGTTAAATACACTTACGACCTGATGTATTCCAAAACATCCAAATGAAAAGGAATAATTATTTAACAGAAGACATAAACAATTTACAAATACCCTTTTGAAATATAGAAAAGGATCAACTGCTTACACCAGAAGAAATTCTTTGAAAATCAATTATTAAAGAAGCATTATTATTGAGCACCATTGATGAACAATGAATAAAAGATTGAAGACACTTACCATCTGATTTATTTCAAAACATCCACATGAAAAGGAATAATTATATAACACAAGATATAAATAATATACAAATACCTTTTTGAAATATAAAAAAGGATCAATTGCTTACACGAGAAGGAATTCTTTTAAAATCAATTATTAATGGAGCATTATTATTGAGCACCATTGATAAACAATGAATAAAAGGTTGAAGACACTTACAAGCTGATTTATTCCAAAACATCCACATGAAAAGGAATAATTATATAACACAAGATATAAATAATATAAAATACCTTTTTGAAATATAGGAAAAGATCAACTGCTTACACCAGAAGGAATCTATTTAAAATCAATTATTAAAGGAGCAATAGTATTGAGCACAATTCATAAACAATGAATAAAAGGTTGAAGACACTTACGATCTGATTTATTCCAAAACATCCCCATGAAAAGGAATAATTATATAACACAAGATATAAGTAATATTAAAATATTTTTGAAATATAGAAAAAGATCAACTGCTTACACGAAAAGGAATTCTTCTAAAATCAGTTATTAAAGGAGCATTATTACTGAGCACCATTGATAAAGAATGACTAAAAGGTTGAAGACACTTACAAGCTGATTTATTCCAAAACATCCACATGAAAAGGAATAATTATATAACACAAGATATAAATAATATAAAAATATGTTTTTGAATTATAGAAAAAAATCAACTGCTTACACCAGAAGAAATTCTTTGAAAATCAATTATTAAAGGAGCATTATTATTGAGCACCATTGATAAACAATGAATAAAAGGTTAAAGACAGTTACGAACTGATTTATACCAAACATCCACAAGAAAAGGAATAATTATATAACACAAGATATAAATATGAGAATAACTCTTTGAAATATAGAAAAAGATCAACTGCTTACGCGAGAAGGAATTCTTTTAAAATCAATTATTAATGGAGCATTATTATTGAGCACCATTGATAAACAATGAATAAAAGGTTGAAGACACTTACAAGCTGATTTATTCCAAAACATCCACATGAAAAGGAATAATTATTTAACAGAAGACATAAATAATTTACAAATACCTTTTTGAAATATAGAAAAGGATCAACTGCTTACACCAGAAGGAATCTATTTAAAATCAATTATTAAAGGAGCAATAGTATTGAGCACAATTCATAAACAATGAATAAAAGGTTGAAGACACTTACGATCTGATTTATTCCAAAACATCCCCATGAAAAGGAATAATTATATAACACAAGATATAAGTAATATTAAAATATTTTTGAAATATAGAAAAAGATCAACTGCTTACACGAAAAGGAATTCTTCTAAAATCAGTTATTAAAGGAGCATTATTACTGAGCACCATTGATAAAGAATGACTAAAAGGTTGAAGACACTTACGATCTGATTTATTCCAAAACATCCACATGAAAAGGAATAATTATATAACACAAGATATAAATAATATAAAGATATGTTTTTGAATTATAGAAAAAAATCAACTGCTTACACTAGGAGGAATTCTTTTAAAATCAAATATTAAAGGAGTAATATTATTGAGCACCATTGATAAACAATGAATAAAAGGTTAAAGACAGTTACGAACTGATTTATACCAAACATCCACAAGAAAAGGAATAATTATATAACACAAGATATAAATATGAGAATAACTCTTTGAAATATAGAAAAAGATCAACTGCTTACGCGAGAAGGAATTCTTTTAAAATCAATTATTAAAGGAGCATTATTATTGAGCACCATTGATAAACAATGAATAAAGAGTTAAATACACTTACGACCTGATGTATTCCAAAACATCCACATGAAAAGGAATAATTATTTAACAGAAGACATAAATAATTTACAAATACCCTTTTGAAATATAGAAAAGGATCAACTGCTTACACCAGAAGAAATTCTTTGAAAATCAATTATTAAAGGAGCATTATTATTGAGCACCATTGATGAACAATGAATAAAAGATTGAAGACACTTACCATCTGATTTATTTCAAAACATCCACATGAAAAGGAATAATTATATAACACAAGATGTAAGTAATATAAAAATATCTGCACGCTCTGATTGGTTAATTCAGCATCCACCATTTGCCCTTGGGTGTACACCGCTGATGTGAGCAAATGCAAAGAGTAGTTTTCCGCGTGCACTTGTGTTTTCTGGTCAAGTAAGACTCTTTATATGAAAGAAAACTCTTTCACTACAATGTATGAATCCTGTGTCATAAAACAAATGGTAAACGCCACAGTGTAAACTATTGAGTTATGGATGCACGTGGGAGATTTGCTAAGCACTCAAAAAACTAGAGTCGCTCTTGGTTATCGCCTCGCGCAACTCTTACCCTTCTTTCATGCTCAGCAACCTCCCACTTGCATCCATGACTCAATAGTGTATGCTGCATTTTTTAAGTATGGAGAATATGCATACTGATGTCAGGACGTTAAAAGATGGAGAATTGTGACAGTAATACTGTAGTTAACTGTAGTAATAATGACCAACTGGCTAAATGGGAGGGAGTTCTTTTAAAGTGAATTATTAAAGGAGCAATCTTAATACAAACACACCCATATTACTGAGGTGAAATACATTGAACACTTCGGATCGACAATATTTAAAAGATTGAAGACACTTACAGACTGATTTGTTCACAAACATCCACATAATTGTAAAAAAAGAGATATATTAAAATAAAATTAATTCATTATTATTTTGGAGACTCTAATTACAGTCCAGCTTTGACCCCTAACAGTGATTATAACATAACCAAAGTAAACCGCATCCTCTGATTGGTCAATCAGCGTCCACCATTTGCCCATGGGTGTACGCTGGTGACATGATCAAATGCAAAGACTACTTTTCCGTGCGCACTTGTTTTTTCTGGTCACGTAATATTTGTTAAATAAAAGAAAACTCTTTTGCTACAATGTTGCAATGTTATATTGTAAAACAAATGGCAGAGGCCACAGTGTACACTATTGAGTTATAGATGCACTTGAGAGATTTTCTAAGCACTCAAGAAGCTAGAGTTGCTCTCGGCTATCGCCTAGCACGACTCTTAAGCTTTTTTCATTCTTAGCAACCTCCAGCAAGCATCCATATAGCTCATTATAGTTCACCACTAAATTTTCTCCGGTTCTTATTGGTTAAAATCGATCACGTGACGCGATAGTGTTCATCCGTGGAGAGACACTATCAGCCCATAGTGCCCGCCCGCGGAAAATACCCAGATGGATAGTGCCCGTCCGCGGAAAATACCTGGATTGCTAGTACTCATCCGTGAAAAGTTTTGAATAGTTTGACGGCCGCGAAGTTAGGCAGATCGGAAAAACAGTGACTTTTCAATTCTGACAGGTATAACGTATTATTTAGTTAAGGTACGGTTGCGAATTATTGACATTTGTGACAAGCTGTAGGCGCGGAAGAAAATTTAGTGGTGAACAATAAAAACAATAGAGTGTTTACGTCTCGGAACTATCGGTCTGATACTTGCCACTTGGAAACTTGATGTTCTTAAAAGTAGCATATTTGCTTCTCGGGCAAACATGAATATATGAACTTCATATATTTCATTGTATCTCATTTATCACTTTCACGGGTTTATTACCAATCAACTTAATGGCCTGCTCCCAGTTGGCTTGTTAGCTCAATTGGTAGAGCGCTGCACTAGTATCGCAGAGGTCAGTGGTTCGAATCCCGTACAGGCCTGATTTTTTTCAGGTCTGATTGCTTAAATAGCGCTATCTACTGCGAGGATCGTGCATCATATGTATCTAATATCGCAGTACAAAATATATGAACTTCATATATTTCATTGTATCTGAGAAGAAATTCTTTTATGGTCAATTATTAAAGGAGCATCGTGAATACAAACACAAGTGATAAAATGAAAAACAGTGAACACTCTTGATAAAAAAAAACATCAAAGCTTGAAAAACTTACTGCCTGATTTGTTCAAACATCAATGTGAAAAGGAAAAAGATGAAAGTCAACGTTAAAAAACGAACATTTTTCAATAAAATCAATTCATTTTCATTCAGGATACTCTTAAATTAAAAATCCTTCATTGACCCCAAACATTACTTGCATTTGATTTCTCTTAACAATATCACACCTTAATCAAGTACTAAGGCCATAAGAATAAAAGAGATGATCCACAAATAAAGAAGCTCATGACTATTTAACAAATTCTAGTTATAGACATAGGAAATGTATACAGAACATTATGGAGAATATGCATACTGATGTTAGGGGGTTATTTTAGGTTAGAATCGCATCATTGAATACAATCTCGCATTCTGATTGGTTAAGGAAGCGAGGTATTTAGTGTGGAATTGCGAATTGAAAACGAGGCTAAGTGAAATTGTTTCGCACCTACGTAAGGATGACAACTATCGTCAAATTGTTACAAAGTTTGGTTTCTAAGTCGATTTAAAATGTTTTCAAAACCACTGTGACCTTTTAAAGAGCCAAAAACAAAAAAAGCGTTTTTCAAAGTGAACCTGAGGTTCTTCCTTGTTTTGAACTGAACTATAAATTCTTGGAGAGGCATGAAAAACCTCTTTCGCTCGAGACAACGCGAAAGCAAGAAAATCCTGTGAACACGGCCCAGAAAATACAATCTCAGAGCTAACAAGTCACGCCAACCGGGGTTCAATATCCACCTACAGCCATAATCTTTTAGAAAAACAACGAAGGACGTCAAGCAAGTTGGCTGAGTTTTCAGTCGTACCATTACGACTGTTACAGCTGCTAACGCCAGAGGCGGTCCACGCACTGAAGCTTTGCGAGAAATTGATGTCAACAGCCTTGCACTCCCATCAGTAGCTGGTGATAATACAACAGCAATGAATAACGGCAGTAATGGCCTAAAAGCAAGAGTTCTAGGTAGACTGTTCACCAATGTATCGTTGAACAACTCTCCAGTGAATATTTCCATCAACTTTCAGTCGAATGCTCATCCCAACGATTCAGCTAGTGGCAGTTGCCTGTAGTGAATTTCTACAAATAAAAAGGTCAAAGTTTTTGGATTTCTCATGAAACACTTCTTTGTTTTTAAAAGAATAAAATATCGATCAATACACGTATTTACACTTCAAGGTACTCACCTTATATTAATCGCGATGTTAAACTTTCAGTGCTTTCGCTTGCACACTTCACTTTTTTCCCGCGTTTTGCCGCCAAAGAGATAAAAGGTGTAAATTACTCGAGCAAATTCAGTGGAAATTTGAAAAAAAGATGTTAAAAAATAAACGGCTTGTAAATTCAGTGAAATACCACCATTATCCCTAAATAGTGTGAACTGTGTTTAAAAAGTTTGAAACCGAATGTAAAAACAAGGTTCAAATAAAAGATGTCGAAGGTTCTAACGTACACGACTGACCTTGCTTCCTATTCGCTAACGCAATGACAGTTCTGACAGTTGACTTCGAAATGGCTTTCTGGGGCCCGCGCCCAGTATGAAAACAAACAATATTATTGCTGTTTTCTTGTTTTCCTATTTTAATTCAATGATGCGATTCAAGGAAAATTCATTACCAATCGCTTCGCGATTCGTGCGATATCGGTTTTCAAGTGCAATTTAACGCGGAATTCACGAGTCAGGTAATGAATTTTCTTATAGAAGATTATGACAGTGGTACAGTAATTAATTACCATAATAATAACCCACTGACTAAATTAGAAGGAAGTCAATTATCTAAGGAGCATTATTAATACAAACATGCACATTAGTACTAAGGTGAATTGTTATCAAAACTGACAGTAAATATTACACGAGTCCCCATATCACAATGCCAGTCACGTTCTTATGAAAGAATTGTTAATAGAAGCATGGAGAGACTTAGATACTGAGTTGATTCACAAAAATCCACACGAAAAAATCAAAAGGATGAAACTTATACTTAAGCAACAGATAAGATTATCATCTTAAAAGTTAAATTCATTCAGTTGGCATACTGTCCCCTGATTTTGATTAAAAGATTTTTGTGAGGATAACAGGAATTACTAAAATTTCAATCAACTCTGATAGTAATTATGTTATTATATTACAATAATATCCACACAAAAAGGCAATTTACATTCTTATTAAACAGTGGAGAATAGCATGAAGACACACTGATTTGTTTCACAAAATTTCACATCAAGAGGAAAAAAAATAAAAGTTTTTAATGAAAAAAGAGTCATCTCGGGAGTTGTTTCAGTCTATTTGTACATCAAGTAGTCAAGCAGATTCATTGCTAAATGATCGTGCCTAACTTTCATATAAATCCATATCTATTATATAAATCATTAAAATTTTAATCAATATTGACAAACTGATAACTATCAATACTTCTACCTTCAGGAAGAGGATAAAGCCACACACATGAATTTCTAATTAATGGTGGGTAAAATCATTCAGACACTTATCCATAATAACAATAATAATCATAATAATATCTTTTAATTGGAGCTCCCCCAAACGGCGGGCTTTTCAGCCACAATGTAGACTAACTAAGTGCTTGAAAATCCCCACTGGTAGGAGGCAGACCAGTGAGCTATTTAGAGAGTGCAGCCGAGGAGTTGAGCTAGGGGCAACCGAGAACAAATCCAGTGAGTGGCAGGGCGGAGGACTTGAACCCAGGACACTGGATTGCAAGTCCTGCACCCTTACCACTCGGCCACGCTGCCTCCTCATTTATTAAGAAATGTACACAGGAAAAGAAAGAAAATCATATAATTATTTGTTAAAAAAACATTTTCGAATTGAACTTAATTCACACTAATTTGAAATAGTCATACTTTTAAATGAATTGTTACCCTTGACTCATTCAGAAACATCCATTTGCCGTAATGGATTATTATCATTTCAATTATTACTAAAAGTAGTTTTATATTTGAAATCAGGACTGAGAATTCTTCTCAGCAATGAACAGGAAATTTCTATTTATTACAAAAGGTAAACTGTCTTAGCCAATCACATTTCAAAAATTTCTCACTCTGAGGTGTCTGATAAAACCTGTTACACATTAATTATGTGAAGGTGATAGAAATAGAGTGTTGACATACCTGAGCATTGGTCCACTAATGATATTACTATCAGAAAAATGATTTGTGGCTGAAGCATCCCTTCAGGAAAATAAAGGGACTTTTTCAATAATATCAATGAAAGCCGTAATCTTATTTGTTTATCACTTGTGTAAACTTCAAGTTGGTAGTTTTTAGTTGGTCAAAAAATTAAGTGAAAAAAAACCACATCAATGTAGGACACTTACTGCAAGATGGAGGCGTCAACTAGATTTTTTTCTGGTTAGGTGATGATAATTCAAAAGCACATTTGTTGGCTTCACTTATTTTCCTGCAAAGTGGTTATCACATCAAAATACATCATGAGGAAGTTCATAAAAACACAGGGGATTCATATCCACCTTATCACATGCTCAAGTTTGATTGCGTAAAACATTGACCAATGCCCTTTATGATCATTTGGCTCTCTCATTGTTATTGTAATTAGTTTAGATTTAAAATGGCACATTACAAAGCTTAGCGGACTTTAATTGTTTGCTGCCTAAACTAAGTACATACAAAAGCATTGCCATAAAAGTGTAAAATGTTCATTTCTCTATTTCAAGCTCTTTGTGACATTACAAATTGGTATTTCTGCCATGCATTGTGATATCATTCAATTTTACTCGATACATTCAATTTGCACTGATAGCGAAAGTAAAGACACTGATTAATCATTTATCTCAGTACAGTTCTGGTCATTTTTGGTGTAGAGTAAAACCGGGAAAATGTTTATCTGAATTTCTCTTAAAGTACATTGATTCTGGAACTGAAAAATACACCTTGTTGGCTACAATATCTAGTTTTTAAAAATGTAAAAATCTCTGTGGACCTCTACTCTTCATAGGGGTAATTTGTGAATGAAGCTCAAGTATAATCCAGAAATCACAAAGGGAAAGAACTCAATATGAACTCTGTATCAAATGCAAATTAATGTCAAACTACTAGGATACTCCAAAAAAAAGAAAAAAATTGAGTAGCACTGTAAAACATCGGGTCAAAATTGGGTCAAACTGGGAATTTTATATTTACTCTCACTCACTCATTCAGTCAATCACTTGTCCCGACACCTTTTGTGGCTTCGCATCCTGTAGGAGGTAGTGGCTACAAAAATTCATCAGCTTTCGTACGGGGCTACCCGACGTATCCACAAGCATATACCTCAAATCGTGTGTATATCATCCAGATTCCGAGTGCTGCACCTTCTTTCATGGGAATTTGAACAATTCTAAGTTCTCTGACGATATACTGCTATACTTCTTTGTCGACTGATTCGGCTGATCTACCGAATTGCACCGCGTTCGCCCCCTACCGAGTTCGCCCCCACACTTTTTGAGTTCGACCCCACCGAGTCGAGTACGCCCCTTGATTGAGTGCTGTCCAAATGAGTTGATTTGTGACGAAGGTTCTAGCAGAATGTGCCAAATGTCAAGTCAGCAACGACCATTTTGAATTTCGGCAATCTAGGGTTACCGGAAGCAACTGTATACACTGAAGTAAGTGATAATGGGAACCGCACTTAAATCAAAGCAACATTGCTCAACTTTTTATTCGGACTGGAAAAGGTGTGAAACAGCCTCGGTTTATCCAACGAACACGAAATGTGTTGCTCATAACAACCAGACTTAAGAAGATGCAAACCACGCTTTCATCGCATAGTGTTGATCATAACAGCAAGACCTGAGAAGATGCAAACCTCGCGTCCATCGCGACAGCATTACTTATGTTGTTAGCCTTGTAATAAGAGTTTACGAAACCACGATTTGATCACGCTCTGATTATTTAAGACTTTAAGACTTTAAGCCTTTGGGTTCCGTCAAGTTAAAAAACGGATCCTTTAGGAGCCACCTAGTCTATAAAGGTCATGACCAACGAAAGTTCCAGCATAGTTGTTTCCGGGCACGTAGGTTTCGGTCAAGTTAAAAAACGGATCTTTTAGGAGCCACCTAATCTATGAAGGTCATGACCAACGAACGTTCAAGCATAGTTGTTCACCGGGCACGTAGTGCCCGGTGTTGTGGTCTATCTTTGTGTAGTGCCTAATCTAGGGTGAATTGGGGAGGGAAGGTGAGATCAATACATGGACTTTAGTGGCTGCATAGTGCGCCTGATGAATTCTGACGTCCGATCTCACCTTAACTGATTGTAAAAAAGCGCGACTGATTATCTATATAGTAGTTTGCCCTATATAAATGTTAAATTGTTGTTGTTGTTTCCGGTTTGTTTATTCCTTGTTTCCAGTCGCCCCAGCTCCCACGCACTTATGAACTTTCAAAATGGCAGTCAGTCAAATAAAATTCAAAACTTGTCTTGGTTCTAACTTGTTTGCAATTTTCGAAAAAAAATAAATAGACATTATTCAATCTGGGGGCGAACTCGACTCGGCGGGGTCGAACTCGAAAAGTGTTGGGGCGAACACGGTGTAAGTTAGGAGTGAACTCGAAGGGCCGAACTCGATAGGGGGCGAAAGCGGCGGATACCGTTCTACCGACCATTTGCCAATAAAATGGCGTGACGACTTAATTTTCCATGAGGTTTCCATAAGAAGACGAGAAACGGATTTTTTTCGATAATTACTCGGGCTTCCGTAGGAAAGCCCGAGTATGAAAATGGAAGCCGTTTTGGTCGCCCAAAGGGGGATCATGGTCCTAGGCGCTCCTTGCGTAAACCGCGGATACTGGGAATCAGACTGCGACAACTTGTGTTGTCGTGAGCTCGCTCTTCGTAAACGATGGAATGGGCCGGTTCACGAACTTCATTGCTTGAAAGCTGGCCAAATGTGGAAAGTTCACACTAGTTCTTACGAGATAACAAATGAGCCATACGTGGGTTCAAACCAAGAAAATACTAGCAAAACTGTGACGGCCAATTTAAAAAAAAAACTATGATGCTAGGACGAACACCTCCCTTGCTGAAAAAATCAAGAATGTCTGTGAACACAAGTTCGAAGGTGGCACTAACAACTGACAAACGCAACTGAAATAGTAAGGTTAAATATATGAGCTTAGCTCTTCCATTAAATATCCTGTTTCTGTTACTAGTTTTTATTGGGTTCAATACTTGTAAAGTACAATTTGGTATTTCGTACAGAATCACTATTAACAATTGGTTCATGCGTTAGTGTGCGTTCATCGAGACTTGAACCACGCGGGAAGTTTGGAGAGCACAAAAGATGCCTAAGAGGTGCTCGAGGCGCAGCCGAGAGCAACTCTAGTTTCTTGAGTGCTCTCCAAACTTCCCAAGTGCTTCAGGTCTTGTTGAACGCATAGCTGAAACATCAAAAATTGTTTTATAACATTTTGAACGCGGTAATTTATGTATAAAGGGCGGAAATTCCCTCTCCTACGCTTCAATGCGTTGTTTATTTTGTTTCTGAAAAGTATTTCGCTATTCTTCAATGATCTTGTCTCAGATTGGTAAAAAAACTGATAGGTGAATTCAAGCGTGGAAATGAAGAGTTGCGAAACGAGATTAAACCGTTGATTGTTTTGTTTTTCCTTTCTCTGGGTTCTTTGTAGGGGGTAAAAAAGTTTATTCCCAAAGAAAAAGTAAGCAGATCTTCATCGGCTTGTTCGAAGTCACTCGCGAGAAAAAAATTTCTTCGCGAGACATTTGTCTGCTGAAGTCACCGGCGTGCACAAGTGGAAATTGAAGCACGCTCGCGCAATTGAATTTGATTGCACGAGTTTACAGCCCAGCAAGTCGGGTAAATTGCCTTTCCAGAGGTAACCCCGCCCTCCTTAACCAGTATGCCGCAAATCCATACAAGTGTTAACGCTCTGCGACCAGATTCCAGTAAGATTAGCAAGCCTACATGTGAGGTGTTGGATAACAGCACTATTTTCCCCTGACAAAGGAGTACGTATTATCCGAATTCAGAGATATATTCAAAGGTATAGGAAAACTACCAGGGGGCAAGTATAACATCCAACTCAAGCCAGACGCACAACTTGTACAACATCCATCACGAGCAGTACCTGAGAAGGAGAAAGCAGCATACAAAGAAGAGCTTGAGAAATTATACAGTTCGGGAATCATTGAACCAGTTCAGGGACACACAGACTGGATCGACAGCGTCGTTCCTGTCTCTAAGCCTGATGGATCAATTAGACTATGCTTAGATCCAAAGGACCTTAACAAGGGCATCAAAAGAAGCCAGCATTACACGAAGACTATTGATGAAGTTAGCGCTGAACTCCACCGAGGAAAATATTTTAAGCTTGTTGATGCCAAGTCGGACTACTGGATGGTTAAATTGGACAATGAAAGTTCAGTTTAAACTGCCTTCAACACTCCATGGGAGAAATACAAGTGGCTCCGACTTCCCTTTGGTCTCAAAGTCAGCGCAGACGTACTTCAGGAGAGGTTGAATGTAGTTCTTAAAGAAGTGAAAGGAATCACGGGATGCATTGACGACATTCTCACGAGAGGGGTGGATTCCATGGATCATGACGTAAATCTACTTCAGTTACACGAAACAGCCCGAATGAACGGAATTAAGTTCAATCCAAAGAAGCTGCAGTTCAAAACAACTAAGTGCGATTTTTCGGACAGATTATCACGCCAGAGGGTATGAAGAGCGACGACAAAAAGGTTGAGGCCGTCAAACAGATGAAAGCCCCAAAAGACAAGAAAGTTCTACAGAGTTTCCAGGGAATGGTCAATTATTTGAAGCGCTACTCAGCCAAGTTGACGAGACTATTCGAACCACTCAGATCACTGCCTCGGGAAGAAACGGAATGGACCTGGGACTCTTCCCATCAAGATGCCTTCGATGGCATCAAAGAAGAGCTCTCCCGGACCCCAGCACTCGCGTACTTGGACCGCAAAGCAGAGCACGTTATTTAGACTGACGTTTCAATGAAAGGGCTGGGTGCCGCATTGCTGCAAGAAGGAAAACCAGTGATCTACGTATCCAGAAGTCTCACTCCCGCCGAGGAACGCTATACTAACATCGAGAGGGTATTGCTAGGAGTGGTGTTCGCCATGGAGAGGCTTTATTACTATGTGTATGGTGAACCACTCAGGGTTGAAACAGATCACAAACCTCTAGCAACGGTTTGGAAGAAGGGTATTGCCACTGCCAGCCCGATATTTCAACGACTTCTTCTGAGGCTTGCAATATACGAAATTAAAATCGAGTACATCTATGGGAAGGACAACTCAATTGCAGACGCCCTTAGTCGAGTCGACCCTCTCAGTCCAAAGCCTATGGACTCAAAGCAGATGGATGTGATTCCAGTGCACCACATCACTTCAAATGTTCTAACTACAGACAACCGACTTGACAGAACCAGAGTTGCCACCACCGCTGATTCGGCCTTGAACCAGATAAGGCATTACATCTTTCACGGCTGGCCGCTTCAGAGGCAGTAACTCCCAGAACGATTGCAATATTATTGGAATTACCGTGAAGAACTCGCAGTTGAAGATGGCCTGATATTCAAGGCACATCCACTTGTGATTCCAACTTCATTAAGAGCAGAGTATCTAAAGGATCTTCAAGTGGAAGTTCGCCCAGGCGATATGAGGTACAGACTAAATCCGGTGCCCTGTACTTCAGGAATCGTCGCCATATTCGTCCAGCGATTGAAAGCCAAGCAGAGGAACTGAACTAGGCCTTGGTAATTCCCGGAACAGAAAAAAAGTCACCGAGACCTGTACTTGTCAGACATCCCAGCTCAAGAGCAACTGATATTGCTGACCAGCCACCACCAAAGTCATTGCCCAAACAGTGTGTGCCGGAAAAGACCCCTGTCGAAATTGCGTTGTCTCGTCCACGAAGAGCTATTGAACCACCTACGAGTCTAATTGAACAAATCTAGAGACACTATAAGAGTTTAAGAGAAATGTATTTGTAGTGTGTCGTATGAGTAATTGTAGCTGTCATAGCTGTTCATGACGAATATCATTAGTCTTCTTTTCTTTGTTCGTAAGCGTGTGACAAGTTTTCGGATCAGCACCTCCACTTTCACGCATACAAGAATGTGAAATGTGTTCCATTTTTAGAGTACACGGGTGCAAGAATCCTATACAAAGTTTTCTGTTCACTGATGTCATCACCTCTAAAAGAAGGAGGATGTTGCAACATGCTATTGCATATTCAATTACCCGAAGATTGTTTAGATCGTTATTCCCAGAACGTACCATTCTTTGCCCATATTTAATTAGCTGTAGATCGCGCTAAAGAATTATATTCATAGTGTGATTTTTTATTTAAAAAGAAAAGCGGTTACGACGCAGAATAATAAATTTTTCCCTCTAAAAAAAAGGGTTCTCTTGTCAGGTTTTCTTTCTTCATGCCGGAGTCGAAATCTACATGGGTAAACAGCGACAGTTCTTATTCATTGAACATACCAAGAACCGAAGAAATCTATACCACAATAGGTAAATGGGGGTGCTTGCTGCACGCACGACTTTGATGCGTCAGCCATCTTTTGTTCTCCCGGGGTACCTCACAGATAACGACATGTGACACAGTTGGAAATAAACTGTCTCACCTTTGTGTTTCCGCTGATAATCCACAAGCCACTGGAACGAATTTCGTTCAAGGTAATCCCTCTTCCACTTTACAGTTCACCACTATATATTCTCCGGTTCTTATTGGTTTAAATCGATCACGTGACGCTATAGTGTTCATCCGTGGAGAGACACTATCAGCCCATAGTGCCCGCCCGCGGAAAATACTCGGATGGATAGTGCCCGTCCGCGAAAAATACCTGGATTGATAGTACTCATCCGTGAAAAGTTTTGAATAGTTTGACGGCCGCGAAGTTAGGCAGATCGGAAAAACAGTGACTTTTCAATTCTGACAGGTATAACGTATTATTTAGCCAATGTACGGTTGCGAATTATTGACATTTGTGACAAGCTGTGGGCGCGGAAGAAAATTTAGTGGTGAATGATAAAAACAATAGAGTGTTTATGTCCCGGAACTATCGGTCTGATAGTTGCCCCTTGGAAATTTGATATTCTTAAAACTAGTATATATGTTTTAAGAACATCAAATTTCCGCGGGGCAACTATCAGCCGATAGTTCCTCAACAGAAACACTCTATTGTTTAAATGGTGTGTTCTTCCATGTGTGAGAATGATAACCAGTGAGGTGACATGGCTTCACTTTGGCGGGATGATCGGGGTCTTCAGAGCTTCTAACAGATCTGCCTTATGTATTCGTCCACGAACTCTTATGATACCGTCTCTGTCTAGGAATGGATCCAGTTTGTGAAGAAAACTTGTCTTCTTTAACGCAGTCTTCGTTTCTTTGTCCAGTGTACGACTACCGCACTTGGCGTTCGCTTGAATGTTTTGGAGAGCTTTTATTTCTGAAGGAAACGCGTCCCTTTGCAATTGCTTTATTATCTCTACCGCTGCTTCCTCTTCGTCGGCGACACTGGGTCCTGTGTTAGCAGAGGTATCCTCGGTCGATTCCTGCCCAAATGTACCATCACTGGGCTCCTTCCTTTTGGATACGACTTTATTTCTGAGGTTTTTATCTCAAACAAAGCGCTACAGCTATCGTGACTTTCTGCCAACTTGAGAATCTGCTTAGTCTCTCACCGTACTAGTATTAACTGCAATTTTCTTAACCTCCAGATAATCGCGTTTACGGGGTCCTCGTAGTTCTCTTCCTTCAGCCGGCTGACTTTGGGTGCTCTAAGGAAGTCAGGTCCCTTTATCCACTCTGATTTTTCTACAAAGTCATTCGGTAGTGTGCCCCTCGAACCTTCGTCTGCAGTATTCGACGTAGAGTCCACCTAGTGCCACTGTTCTGGGGTAGTGTGATCAGGAATAAGCTGAACTCTATCGGCTACATAGACGTGAAAACGATTAGATTCGTTGCTTATAAACCCTAGAACGACCTTACTGTTCGTCCAATGGTCTTCAATGTTTCCATACTCCAACTCATCCTTCAAAATGTTACCAATCTTTAGAGATAGAGTGGCAGCCGCCAATTCCAGCCCAAGGATGCTGACTGTCTTCTTTGGCGTTACGCGAGCCTTACCTATAACAAAAGAAACGTATTGACCTTTGAATTCTTCTCCCACCTTACGAGCATATCCTTTGGAGATTATTTCAGACATAAAGCTGCAGTGGTCTGTGTAATATCTGGCATCGGACACCAGACGCTTCCTTAGGCTATTCAGGTGCTTCTCTGCTTTCGCATAGTTGTTTGGGAGCGGAATGTTCTGATGTTTAAATGGGAGGGGCATCTCGTAATGCCTGTCTTCTACGTAGACAACACCATTTTCCGTTGTTTGGTAGAGCTTGATATCATCCCGTGACAATGCTGTCCCTTTTCTTTCTTGGAGAAGTCCAATTCAAACATTCTTGTCACTCGTGTCGTTCGATCTCTTTATTCAATCGTTGCGTGGTGCTAACTGCAAGTTTTACATTTAAGCCTTTCCTTGCAGTGCTTTGCAATGCGCTGGTCACTAAAACAACGAAAGTATACCTTCTTCTCCAAAACAAAGTTTCGCCGGTCACTCAAAGATTTCTTCAACAAGTGTTCGCACTCATTCAGATTGTGTAGTTTCTTGCATAAATACCTCGTTTCTGTCCGTTGGTATCTACATTTTCGATGTGCGTTTGTGACTTGGCTTGTTCCTCTTCCTCTCTTAAATGGCCTTTTTATGAACTTAACGTGAGTGGGCTTGTCTCGCTCTTCGCAATTTTACTTGCTAACACTTTCAAGAAAACAGGATCTATGGCAAGTTCGGCTTGTTCTCGCACAAATTGTGAAAACTCCTTAAAGTCAGCGATTTTTCCTTTGACACTCATGGTCCCACTGTTGTTTTCGGTCCATTTACTTCTCAAATGCCGTGGTAACTTTTCCAACTGTTGTCTTAGTACGTGAGCAGTGTTGAAATCACCCATATGTGATGTGCCTTTCATCATGGACTTCACTTGATCAAGGGTGATAGAGAAATCTTGGAGAGCTGAGCCATTGTTCGGTGTGATTGATGTCCAGGAAGATAGCTTCTTGATATGGGCGTTAGTTATCTTAAATGGATCGCCGAATTTTCTCTTTAACAGCCCCTTAGCTTCTTCTTAGCATCCTTCTGATTTAGGCAGCTGTGAATAACTTCTTTAACTTTATCCGAGATGTACTGGCCAAGAAAATACAAACTTTTACAGGAGTCGTCGATGTTTTAAAGGCGGTCATGAATGAGGGAAATTACATGACGTCGCCATAAAACATAGGTGGCTCGCTTGATGGTAAAAGACTTCGCTTGCTGGGTATCTATAGTTTGAGACAATTCCGTTTGATTTTTTTGGAATGTAAAAAATAACCTGAAACGTAGTGTCCTTGAGTTGGTTATGAGTTAGAAGACAAGTACGTTGAGTAGCCTTAAAACCCATATAAATACTGTGGTGTTTGTGTAATCCCCATCGGTTGATTTCCAGCGGAATATATGACCGCAGGCTGGGTTTCATGCCATAATCGGGGTCTTGTACAGGGGTCCTTTCTGTTTTATTGCATATGTTGCGAGGGGATTTGCTTGAGGGGGACCTTGTGGCCTTGATACATACATGTTAGTAGAGCTTACATGGAGTGACATTGGAGCAGGTACTGAACTTGAGAAGCTAACTGGTGATATAACACGAAATAATTCCGTATCCATTGAAGACGAACGTGAACGCGACACATTTGAAACTGACCTCTTCAAAACAAACCGAAGATTTCCTGTTGACTTTTTCCATATCCGTAGTCAACCTTTACAACCATGAATCCATCGGAAACCCGCCGAAAAATTGAGTGAACCACAGTTATCCGTGCAGGTTAAACCATAATCCGTAGAAAAACTTCCGTGAGGCCGAGTTGAAACTGTTGCCGCGAACGGTGACAAACCGTGCAAAATAGGGACTTTAAGCAACCAAGACGGCGACGGCAACGAGGACGTGGAAAAACAAGAGATCTAATTGGCAGAAAAATAGGTCAGCACGTGCGTTTTGAAACTTTTACATTTCTTAGCCGTCCTATGCAAAACAACAATGTGAAATCGTAAGAATTTGCGTCGTCTGCGAACCGAAACCGCGACGGCAAATTATTTTAATTTTCATTTGGAACTCAACGCTACTTTTATACGTCATACTGAAGTTGAGCTGTGGCGCCAAATGAGACAGTAAGCTCCTGCAGCCATGTTTGAAATTCTAACTAAGAGTAGAAATTCGTTTTTTAATCGGAGTCTTCCTTGGCGTTGCCGTCCTGACTGCTTAAGGTCCCTAATGAAACCTTCACGAAGTCTTTGAGGAAACTCACCCTAAAAGTTACAATCCTTAACGTAACTTTAAGACCGTAAAATCGTGACACTGAACGATATACAGAGAGAAATAGAGAGAGGTTTTGATTCGGTAGCCTCGTGGCACTGTTCGAAGAGGCCGCTACCGCGCATGCACGAGAACTTAAAAGTCCCGTACAGCAACCCAGGCGACGGCCGTGCGTCAATCAGCCGCAACAGGCATTGCAGACCATCAAGTTCATGGTTTAAATCTTCATTTGAAAGTTCACGGTATTAGAGGCCTTTTTTTCATACTGCTCGATAAGCAGAGAAATAAACAAAGAGAAAATGTTTCCACTTATTTCTTGATGAAGTGATTGTTCACTCAGTTGTTACTTGATAACTATTTTCAGCAGTGCAATGGCTGGGTATTGAATATGTATAAATATGTTGAAGCAGGTGAGTTTGTTCCATGATAACTGTATGAGGAGCAATTTATCCTTGTTAAAAAGAAAGGTCTTCAAGATTCTTTGATTTTTATTGCTTCTGAGAAACTACATTGTATTTAATTTTATAATTTTGGAGAGTCTATCTAGTTCAATGTCTTTAGAAATAAAAAGTGGCGACCAACCTTTTGGGATTGGCTACCTTTTTGGAATATTTAGGAGCGAAGTGGCATTTAAAAAACGCTAATTTTACGCCCTACACCGATTTTCTAAAATTTGTTTGGAAAAATATTACTTGTCTCCTTCCAACTAATGTTATGAAGATATCTATCACATGTTACCAGTTCAAAAATACATCATATATATTAAAGAAATCTTGCTTTTTTTGACCAAATTCATCCCTCGCTGTCACCTCGCGAAATGACCTCCGCCATGTTCCTTTCCATTCTTCTTGTGAACAAACGAAAAGGCCCAGTATTCATTGAAAAACGTAATGGTTAACCACATGGCGTCTACACGTGGAAAGCCTACCTGTAGACCCCAATAGGGGCCTTTGCGGCCCGCACACCCCCAGCATGCGGGGAAGGTAAAAAGTTACCAGCTTTTTCTTATTTTTTACCTCCTATCCAAAACATTTAGCAAGAACCCTGTACTATATGTTTATCGTTACGTCGAATAGTCCTTCATGAAAGCTGATCAATTTTTTTTGAAAGATGACAGCCAGAAGCGATAATTTTCTTCCGGATATTGCTCATAACATAACACTCTTTCAAAGCCATGCACATTCCGTTTGCCGTAAAATTTTGCTGTTAAGAACATTTGATGCAAACATCACCAAAATGTGCGATATATGATTTTTGAACTTGCGTATTAAAAACTACAGTACTATAGCCAACGAGGTGCATAGTGTCAGTTCCAGAATCGGTGTACTTTTGGAGAAATTTAGACAAGCCCTCTTCCTATCTCATCCTAACATAGAAAATGACCGAAACTGTACCGAGATAAAATAATTGATTAGTGTGTTCAAATCCACTCTCCGGGAAAATTGAATGCATCAAAGTAAAGACAAATAATTTCACCATGTATGGTAGGAGTACAAATTTGATAGAGAGATGGACATTTCATACTCTTTTGGCGAAGTTTTTGTATGAAAATGAGTCCCCCTGGCTGCGAACAAGCAGCCGTTATTATCACGGAAACAAGAATGCGGCAACATTTAAAAAGGGCATTTTTGTGCATCCCCTCTGGATGCCTAACTGTATGCAAAATTTGAAGAGGGGGTTGAAAATTCTTAATTTCTCAAGATGTTTGAATCTTACAGAGACTAGTTCTTAAGGTTTTTAGAAGTTTTTAGAACTTCCTCAAATGATTGCCAGCCATTAAGTCGCCAAATGTCTCATCCTATTCCTTACTCTAAAGACAGGTGGTCAACCCAGGTGGTCAACACAGGTGGTCAACCCAGGTGAGGTCAACTTTACCTCCCGTAATATTCTGCAAAGTGCGTTTTCCGTCTTTGGTTGGTCTTGATCTGTTTTTATCCTGTTCTTCTCTTTTCAACTTTTCATTTAGGTGACAAATTTTGGATTTCAAGATGCGAGATACCTCTTTCAAGAAGGTCAGCTTGGAGCAAAGTAGCATAATTCTATATTTAGATCTCATAAACAAAACATCTTTACGTTTTATTACCTTAATGCTTGTTTACTCTGGAGCAGTAAGCAGAACACTAGGTATCATTCATCCTGGCAATGAAAAAACGAACACGTTATTTCAGATGCAGACGAGCAATCCACATGGGTTTTTTTATATGGTTAAAATTTGCAAAGTTCCTAGCACCATGCCACATGGGCGAGGTACTACTATTTGTGTTTAAATTAACAAACTGGGTGGAGGGCCTCGCACTTCTTTTCAAATCCATTAAATCCCAAATGGCCAAAACATGATCCTCATCGTGCGCCAACTTCTATCTCTATAGTAGGTCATTTTGTGTTCCTGAAAAGTGGTACGTAATGGGACCTCGGTGGACTTGACGCAAAAGACCTGAACTTTGTTTCAATTACAACTGTTTACAAAAGAATTAATTTATTCTAAGCCATCTTTCCAGTGAAGATTCTGGCTCAAACAATTGTTTTACACTTACTGGTAGACAAAACGCTTTTGAAATCTTAGCCTGAAACTTTTTGCTTTCAATTTATCAAAATTATAAAAAGAAAGTAAAAAGACCAAGCCTCTTTAAATTGTCATCATTGATATGGGAAAGACGTTCTTAAAGCTGAGTTTTTCTTTTAATGATAAAAATTCAAAGAACATTTACTTCCAGTTCTTTCTTTACAAAAGGTCATTTTACGACTATAACATAAAATGGAAGCTCGGTCATACTTTATTCCGGAGAACTGAGAATATTTTCTTAACACAACTCTGCACTAAAGAATAAACTCATTCTTAGTCGCGTTTCTTGTGAAGATAATGGCTGTCTCAGGCAACTGTGTCTTAAAATAGGTGGTATACACCACGCGTTTAAACCTCTCAGGTTTGAACTCATCGTTTTTCATCTACTAACATGGTGAACTCGCTAGTGAGTGTGAAGACCAAAACTTTCTAAACATTATCACTGTGAAACGGGAAAGCGTCCTTAAAGTCTTTAATTTTTTTTTGTATTTAAAAAAAATTAAAATTCAAAGAAAATTTTACCAGCGAAAACAGGCCGCATCAATACTCGCACCGTGCAATTATAATAATAAAAAAATAATATGGAAGTGTGCATTTACCTTTCAAAGTTGAGTTTCTTCTTCAACGATGGAGTAATTTTCCCCCGAACTTAAGGTGTGAGAAGCGCACAGGAAGCTTAAAGTACAAGCATTATTTTGGCATACGGTCAAAACAAATACGTATAAAGTGTTGGACAACCAATTATCGCGGCTTTTGAAACAAAAGAGCAAAGGTTTTCAAACGTAACAAGTTTCGCTTTTAATTAAAAAAAGCACAGACCAGCTGAAACCAGATGAGCACAGAATTGACTTTATCCGCGGGAAGAGTCCATTTATCATCAATCATTTTCAAACTTTTTCCGAACCTATAAGTCTATTTTAACTTATTAGAGCAGAGCTGACAAAGCCAGCGTAGCCTCATATTCATACAATTTAACAATTTTTTTCAATGCTTTAGCGTGCTCTATCGAGTTATGGAGCACGCGGGAAGTTTGGAGAGCTCGAAAGAAGCGTAAGAGTTGCCCGAGGCGATAGCAACCCTAAGCTTCTTGAGAACATAGCCGGTGGAATTTTGCATCAAATGTGACACGAACAACGGACAACGATATCAGAATTGACTGTTCGCGGTAAGCGAAATATTAAGCAAAATAGGAAATAGTTTTTATTTCAAGTTTTCTGTTTAAGGGCTCGAGCTTTATTTTACTGCAGTTTAAATACTTAATTCTTTATTTTTAAAAAACAAATCAAGCTCAAGAATGGAACTTTTATTTAACAATTATTTCCTGATTAAATATAAAATTCTTCTAACGACAGAGAAGAAACTCTGCGGTTTAATTGGTTAATTTGCAACACGCCACATTTTCTGTTTCTCTGAGAAAACGAACTCTTCTGAGAAAACGAACTCTTATGTTAACTAATAGTTAACATAAATCAAAATGCTTCAAAAAGTATATCGATTACCGAAAATAGACCATTGCAAAACGGTCTGAGTGAACACTGAGAACAGTATAACAGTAAATGTCAACAAGTATGGCTAAAATTTGGTCCAAGATCAGAGTGATGTGGACATTCTGAACGGTGCAGTTGTTAAAGAAAGATCCGAAGCCCCTTGTGGTTTTCTCAGTTGCAGTGGACACAACGAGGCCGTTTTAATAATAATAATAATAATGATAATAATAAACTTTATTAATGTGTCAAATCAATAGCAGTTTCCCAATAAATAAGGACACTTAAACTAAACCAATTTACTATATATAAAACGCATAAAATATGCAATCCTGCCCCGTATAGTTGACCCTGTATATATGTACTAAACTACCCTGTGTATTTAAAATTACCTAAAAGATTAGAAATACAATGCTGATAATATAAAATATTAAGATTTACATACAATACAGTTCTTGCAATTGTCCGAGGAGATTAAACTTTGTATATCTAATGTAGGTAAAGCACTTTTAAATTCTTGTAGCGTTCTTAGAGTTCTTGTTTTTCCATCTAACTTAGACCAGATTACTGGACCTAAGTACCTAAGAGAGTTCTTACCATAACGTGTTGTGCTTACTCTGGGAATAATGAAATCATTGTTTCTTAAATTATATCTATTATTATTAATGTCAAACGAGTTCTTAATATTATTTGGGCACAGATCGTTTTTAACTTTATACATTAACACGGCTATATCATGTAATCTTCTATTATATAAGGTTGTCAATTTAGCCCTTTTAAGTGGATCGATATATGATGATATGCTATCACAGCAAACAGCCCTAAGGCCCCGTTCCTGTACCCTCTCTAATTTTCTAGAATCACTAGCTTTACAACAATTCCATATAGTGCTACAATAAGTTAAATACGGCAGGACAGCAGCCTTAAAAAGTTGTAATTTAGCCTCAACTGGGATCAACTTCCTCAATCTATTAATTACGCCTACCCTTTGGCTACTTTTTTTTTACAAATGTCACTTATGTGGTCGGAAAAAATTAAATTATCATCAATGTTTACACCCAATAACTTAATAGAATTGTATGACTTAATGGCTGTCCCATTAACATTTAACTCTAGTTGTTAACTGCATTTAACAACCTGCACTTCTTTCTGTATGTTTATGGCGGTGACAGTGTCAAGAGATTCGGATCTGTCAGAGGTCAAGCTTTTCGAAAGGACTTCGCTGCAGGTGCGGAGCTGTGATGTCGAGGGCTGCGTGTTGTAATATAAAAGACACTATTCGCTACGGTGACCAGATTGCCATTATGTGGCGGTTCTCTACACCACCATTGGACCATAAGGTGATTGCGATGGCTCTGATGCTGTGGTTGGTGTACATTTTGGAGAGTTTTGCTTTCTCACTGATGCTTTTAATGATCCCGTCGAGTTTGTTGCCACCAATTGGTCGGGCGTCGAACCAAACTTTATCGTCAGAATTCCACTTAGAATTCTTTCTCGGATACTGAAAGGAAGCATAGCACCGAGGATTGAGTTTGGCCATGTAAACCTTCAAAGCTTTGTATCCGTGGTTTTCTTCAGGTGTTTCATACATTCTTGCCAATTTCTCGTTGCTGGATACATCAGTGACTCCTCCGGGATGATTTTTGTCGCTTCATCATGCGACATTGTGACAAATCTTCTTCCCAACGCATCAACTTCAAACTTGAAGCTCGTTTTCTTCAGCTGCCTCTGACCTTCTCTTCCTTTCCGTCAAAAGAATAAAATAACGTGAAACCATACATTGCGGAGGAGGGCGAGTGGATTACTCATTTCAATGGCTGGCGAGGCTCTCAACTTCATCAAGTCTTCGCTCTCTATGGCTGGCTTGTGGGCGACATTTTCCTTGCCCTGGCGCTTCAAACGGACTATCTGAGCGTTTAACATTTCATTTGATCGTTGAAATTGAGGATCTGAACTCAGTTTGAGCCCTCTGCTTAGGGGTGGTGCATTCAGGTATCTCTCAAAAGAGTGCCTGAAACCAAGGAGAGAGGATTTGCTGTAGGATTCCCCGGACTTGTTCCTCGCTTCGGCATAGAACCTGCGCCAGTTTGTGTCCAGTTGTCCTACCGTCATGTTTTCCATTGAAGTTTGTATTTTGTCTCTCGTTACACCAAGCTAAAATAAAAACAAGTTTTCTTTGAGTTTATAAAGAAACCATTTAAAAGTTATTTTCGTGAAGGAAAACCAGACAGAAAGACTGTTATTGCTACATCTGTAATTTGATGTAATTAAATGTGTTAATCCTTTTGCAAACAATTTTTCCGTGAGTTTTACTAGTCCCGAGAACAACTGTAAACATTTATTTAACAATTTTAAAACGGGAAAATTTGAGCTTACCTTTGAGGATTGAAACAGACCAGTTTGTCATTTGTTTGGTTTTATCAGAGTGTCATTCTGTCAAAATTTGTTGCATTTCGCCCTCGAACAGTGAAGCGAATCGTGACGGCGCTCATGCTGAGTCTCCTTTTCCGTTGTTTTTCTTTTTTATCAATAAAGATTTAGAAATGCAAAGACTAGCAAAAACCAACGATAAAAACCGACGTTTCGGTGTCATCATGACGCCATTGTCAAGGAGAAATAAAATTTGTTTAATTAGCGCGAAACATATTTATGCTAATTTAGTGTTACACCTTGCCACAAACTTTTTTTTTATTTCTCCTTGACAATGGCGTCATGATGACACCGAAACGTCAGTTTTTATCGCTATTTTTTGCTAGTTTTTCTTTTTTATGCCACATTTAAGAACTCTACCCCAAGGGAAAAGGTCGGAAAATTGTCTTCGTTTTGGGACTGGTGGGCCGAGTCTCTGTTTGTATACATTATTGTCGCAAAATATATTATTTTTCCCCGCGCTAACAATGGCCGCTCGCGCGAAGAAAAAAATTTTCTGCCGAAGCGATTTCCTCACGCTATCAGCGTGCACTATCGGGATTTTGAGCACGCTTACGTATAATGAATTGGATTGCGCGGCTCTGCTAGCTATGTTCTAATTGCTAGTAACTCATGAAGCCGAGAAAATTTGGTTTTCAATTGACCCTACAGAATGAACTAATGGAATATAATTTAACTTCATTTAAATAATGTTTAAAGATTTTCCCTAAATATCTCTTTATTCATCCGCTTTGACAAAAAACAATTATCGGTAGGTTTATCTCGTTTTTCGCTCTTCTCTTGAAAAGTAGAACATTCACAAAATATCAAGTCGTGGTGAATAACTGCAAGAAAAAAACAGTTGGATTTTCCTATAATACAATACATTGTGCACAAATTTCACACGGCGGCGCGCGTATTATCTCAATACAAGAGCCTTTTTTTACTATTCATTCATTTGTCTGCTGTCCATCAGTCACAATCCACAAAGTTGTGTCGTTGTTTTCTTGTGGTAAGGGAGTGTTTTTGTGTAAGGTAGTAATGAAGTTTTTCTTTTGGGCCTTGTATTGAAAAGTATTAAAATTTAATACATAAATTCTATAAGCATTATAGATATAACAGTGCTCTTCAATTGCTTTTGGCTAAGATTCGTTTCCAGTAGCCTCTTCATGTGGCGCCACATGTGACTGACTTTGTAAACTTTAGGAACGTCGGTAGCTTAGCAACGATCTACGGTGGTTCCAAGTCTCCTTCGTCACGTGCTTGATCCCATCTTTACCACGCATACGAATGTCGTTATTTCACAAAAAAAGTAGAAACAAAATGATCCTTCAAAGGAATGACGTCATAAGGGTGACATAATTACTGGTAACAAAACAAATCAATCGGTAACAAAACAAATCAATCAGTAACAAAACAAATCAAAGCTCCCCTGATCAAACCTATGTGGCATCAATACAATTTTGAACCGTTTTAACTTTCACTGATTCGCATACTGATTAAATCAGTCAGAGAAAAACAATACATCGCACAATCTTTTAATCAACCCCACTGGCGACCGCTGACTCAAACTACTCAGCTAACTAAAAACAAACAAACAAACAAAAACAATTAAATCTCCCTTAATCAAAAATATATGGCATCAATCAAATTTTGAAATGTTCTTACTTTCACAGATTCGCATGCTGATCAAATCAGTCAGAGAAAAACTGTACAAAAACTAACAATATTTTGATTAACCACAATGGTGAGGGTTAATATTCAATACCCCAACTATGCATAAGATGGTAACGTGTGATACAGTGGTGTAAAATGCTAATGAACAAGGAGGCGAAGAAAGTTGACCGGATAGGGGGTGAAGGTGTGGGTGGAATGCCCTTGCTAAGTACAAACGTGTAAATGCCGGAGTAATCGAAACATAAATACCTACATAAAATATCGTCCAGATGAAACTAGTATAGAACTTTTTATTGTACAGCATGGGGGTCGCCTGAGTAGATCATGGGACATTTCCTCAGAAAAAGTGCTTGGAGCGATATTATTTTTCAGGCCTTTAGCCTTGGGAAAATAAAAAGTTCTTTTTGGTAAGGTTTTATTGAGTTTCCAAAGGATACAGGACAACAATGCTTTGGTCTCATAGCCACAGCCAAAATTACTCATCAATAAAAAACACCAATGTATTCAGAGGCTTTGCTTTTTTTATATATTTCTTATCATTAACTACCGTTTGCAAAGACAATCTGTCCAGGTATTCTGCTGTTCGCAAGTACCCCATGGTGGTGAGCCCTATTTGGACATTGCCTCTACTTAGTGAATTCCAGGGAGCTTTTTTATATAAAAATTAAAAAAGAAAAAAAATTGTCAAGTTAACTTTGTCTGTGTGACTCAATACAAGCTCCCCGTTCTTTTCCTCTGGCACTCTCATAACAGATTCACACGCTACTTCCTATAATTAATTCTCCAGCTAACAGGTGATGGAGAAGTTCTCAGTTGTAATCAAAAAGTAATCACTACGACCAATTGAGGCAAAGATTATCATTGTCATCAACCAATGATAAGTAAAAACAGGCAACCTTCTTGAAGCGCGGTAAAACAGGAGTGACCGCGTTGGGATTGGTTTCAGTTTTCAAATTTGATTGGTTGAGATGGTGTCGCATGTTTTTTAGAAGCCAATCAAAGAGCGAAGTAAACCAAAACTCAATGGAATCCAGGATCATTTTAGGGCAATCAAATTTCGCGCCACGAAAATTGTCTTATTTTATTTACTGCGCATAAAACGCTGGGCAGTCGCTATAAATCGCCTTCTAGCAGACAACTCAATTGAAATCCTATGGTAACAATGTAACGTTGAGGCGCTTTGAGAAAACTAGACAAAATTAAAAAAAGTACGCTTTGAGCACCGATTAATAATATTCGGTTCATAACTCTGTTCACATTTTCTTAAAGCAATGAAAAAAAATCAGACCTTCGTTAGATGTCATGTGAGAGGTAAAAGACAAAAGGAACAACTGAAAGTGATAACAAACGCGCTCTGCGAAAACCTCGAAAAACTTGCATTTAGCAGTATTTCATTCTAAAACATTTCTAGAATTCAGTTTTGACAGTTTTTACAACGCGCTTACCACTTAATGAAGGGTACGAAGCCGAAATCAGGAGACAAAGGCGAAAATGAGTTTTTAAAACAGTACAACTGATGATATAAATTTGTTCTGTTGTCTCACGACAAAGTCACTGGATGTAGAACGCGACGTTTCGACTGCTTACTGCAAGTCTCCTTCAGGCGATGGGGTCGACTAGGGAAACCATGGTACATCAGTTTTTGCCATAACAATACGGAAGATAGCACAAGACGATAAGCATCTCACAATCATTTCAGGATTGCGCGCGATTTTTTCAAAACAAGTTTTTCTTGCAGGAACATCTTCGTGGGTTTAACAGGCGCATCTTGAAACCTCAAAGAATATTTTTTTTCTTTGAAGAGGGAGTATTTTAACGATTAAATATAATTTGCTTCATCAACCTAAATGTCATTGTAAATTGACTTTCGTAAAGAGTTTCCAGCTTTGTCAGAATGGGGCCAATTAGCTTGTAGTTAGGCGCCCTGTGTAATTTCAGAATAGTATGAATACATACTCTAAAAGTGAAAAAGTAGACAGGAATTAAAAACTAGTCATCGTCGCACGCTCTACCCTTCAAAAGTCGCTACGTTCAAAAATTATCAGATCAATCGCACTTATTGCAAAAAGATATACATCAGCGAAACAGGAAGACAGCTAAGTGATCGATTCTGAGAACACCTTCGCGACATAGAAAGGAAATGACAAGGACACATCAAAACCAGTCGCTAGACACTTTAATATACCTAATCATTCTAAGCAGCATACGGCAATCTGCGGCCTTTCCTTACTTTTAGGTAGCTCAGAAAGCCGCAAAATTTTTCAACAAAAGCTTACCTTTCAAATCGGCACTCTTGATCACACAGTTATCAACGAACACTTTTCATTCTACTTATTTATTTTTTTTTTCTCGTCACCATGTTCCCACCAATAACGTAGCTCCACTTGCTGCATAGAAACCAACACACGACCTACAATTCCTCCATTCGCTCTGAAGAAGGGCTAACGCTCGAAACGTCAGCTTTTTAACTCTTTACGGTGGCCAATTTACAATTTCAACCTAGTTCATATAACCATATTAGCTAGAAAAACGAACTTATCGAGGATTAAAATTTTAACGACTTTTCTTTCTAACCTTTTCTTTCTGACCTTTTTTAAGAGGAAAGTTGTTTCGATGCAAATGCAGTCTCTGACTGAGCATTATTTTATCAAAACAGTGATCAGTTGTTTTCTTGTCGGAATTCGACAGGTGGCTTTTGAAAATTAACAAAAGCTTTGTCTTTTGTTATTAATAACTGGAAATTTTATCAAAAAACAGTGATCAACTGTTTTCTTGTCGGAATTCGACAAGTGGCTTTTGAAAATTAACAAAAGCTTTGCTCTTTTGTTATTAAGAAATGGAAAAGAGGTGCGATTAGAACCAATTTCGTTCAACTGTAGTATCACACGAAATGAAAATGCTATCTGAACATCACTTGAAATCAATGAGAGGAAAATACTGCTCTTTCATCTAAACGTCTGAAAGGAAAATTATTTGAAAATCTTGTGAAAAAATACTAAAAATTCACTCAAAAACAGAAAATGTTGTGACTGAGACAAAAGGTTGGCCACTATTTTAAAACGAAAAGCCAAAACATAAATTCATTAGTTGTTTCCATATGGTAACTGGTTTTTGCACATATATTAATCTACATTTCAATTAAGGTAGCGTTCAATTTTATCGATTGTTAAAGATCAGAACCATGCTCTGTGAAATGAGGGCTTGTTTTTTCGTGTGTTTTTTTTTTGTCAGTTGTTAGGATCTAACTTTTTACTTTTGGTGTTTAAAAAGACCTCTTGGTCACTATGGTTGAGTATTACCTTGATCTTTCATCGGTTGGAAGGATGCAAAAAAACAAACAAACAAAAAAAAAACATTAAAAACAAAGAAAGACGAATTTCAAAGGTAATGAATTTAACATTGTTTTTCCAGTTTGTTTACCTGTTTTGGACACTGTTTTAAGTAGGTAATTAGCAGCTATGGTTTTACCACTTGTTTGGATTGAAAGACGCTTCCCAATTTATGAGGCTTTGTTAGAATACTTGAAATAATTCATAAGCTTTATTACTTAAAGGCTGTTTATCGACACAGTAGGCACTCAACTTTCTCATTATCAGAGCGAGAGCACTAGGAAAAGGATTAGGTCTGCTTTCTGGAAGGGGAAGGTGAGTTAAACAAAAGCTTTTATGGGCTTTACCTTTTAACATGTACCCTTACGACTTTCACCTCGTCACGGTTAACTATAAAGATAAGTTTACGAACAGTTTTTATTAGTCTAAAATGGAGTCAGATATTACGAACGCTTGAGTGCTTCGCGAACAGACTTTGCAATGAGTTTTAGCAAAAGGATAACTTGTCGATGATTGCATTATTTTCAGTTTAAAATGTAAGCCATAATGTCACTGATATGACTATTTGAACCTAAGAAACAAACATTTTCAAGGATGAACGGGTTGCACCCACCTGGGTATCAAACATTGTTCATTTTGTTGAAAGAAGATACACAAAATTGTAGACGCTGGGGGCATAACCCGAAAGAAATCGAAAAGAGAGGACCGATTGCTGAAAAATGAAAACAAAGTTAATTTTCCGATAAGGCGTGAAACGACCGAGGATTGAAGGGGTCTATTGAATTTATCGGGTATCAGATACCGCAGCACAAGTAAAATGGCTGTCAGTCTTGTTCACAAGGCATTAATCAACAAAACTGTGTCAGGTTTTTCCGATATTCTGATTGCTTGTCTAGATATCCGCATCTAAAGTTGGAGCAGCGTAAAATATGCGAAACGTGTTGCGTAAATGGACACCACGTGAAAAATATTTCAAATATCAAAATTCCCTGACACACTTTCGTTCGTCATTAGCCGTGGAATGTTTTGGCGAAATTTCACGAAAATTGGTCAAATCTACATACCCTATAAATTCACTCAAAGTGGATGTATTCCTCCCAAAATCAAATGCGAAATTTCAGCTCCTAAAGGTTTGTAAACAATTAGCGCCGTATCAGGAGATTATCTCGCCTCCTAAAACCACGAACCAACGGGAAGACGGGACCTCCTAGCGTCAAGGACAGTGGATCAAGATTTTCCCGGGAAAAGTATCGCATAACAGTCACGTTTTTTTTATCTCGCTGCGTTGAAAGTTAAGTAATGGCAAAGTTAGCTGAGGAAAAACCCGCGGCAAAAAGTTAAAGCTGGAGAAACTGCTGAAGAGCAAAACAGCGAATCGACAGACAGCTTAAGGAATACCCTTATCGCTGAAATGAGTTCCCTCGGGAGGGTTTATTTATGCTTTCATACGATTCGAGGCGATTGCCTGTGTTTTGGTATCAAGGTCGGTACTTACCCAGTGAAAGGAAACTTCGTGTTTAGCCCTATGTACGACAAAGATAGATTTGATGGCGCCTTCTTTGTTCGCAATTTGGATGCCAGCGTGGAGAGCAGTGCCAGGACTGTTTTTCCTGAAAAAAGGGCGCCATTTCTCTCGCGCTTGGGCCTGTTTTTTATTTTCCTTTGTCCAAGGACTCCTCTCTAATTTTGATTTATGTTCTTTATCCATGAGAAAAGACTCTCCTCTAGCAGAGAACTTCCACGAGTGAATTTTGTCAAGTGCGCACTGTAAACTAAATATGCAAATAACATGAAATTCGAAGTAATAAGTTCTTACTAAAACATTTAGTGATAAAAACGAGCGAGAAATAAAATGAAACAACGCTTCGACCGCTCCACGGTCATTTTCAAGTTAGAATTCATGAGTAAATTTGGTTCTGTCCTGGTTTACCGGTTCACAAGAGAATTACCATTGTTCTTTCTTTGTTTAGGAGTCATTGGTTAGCTGTTCTGTATTGTTCGGTCTTTTGTATCGGCTCTTGTGAACCGGTACACGAGGACAGAACCGTAAATTTCCGCATATATACGATTTCTGAAACAATGGAATGAAGGTAAAAGCCAAGTATTTACATATAAACGATAAAGCTAATAACTAATAACAAAGAGCAAAATTTAAGCGTAAATAAACGATGAAAAGGATGAAAACTAATTAATATGAATTGTTAAGCAAACAGGTTCGCGCGAATAGAATCGCTCTGTTTGTTCAATTTTGGCTTAAGGTCTCGAAAAAAAACATTCGGAAAATCAAACAATCGAACTTGTTTGAGCATGTCCTCAGGGCCCTAAAGTTCTTTGCGATTTCACATGGTTCGATTCCATGTTCTCTTACATGGTTGCCGATTACCGTTTATGCTCCTCCACATGATGTAGGTGTCGGCTTGTAAAGCCGTCATAATCTGTATCGCACAGATCACACTTAAAGAGATATACAACGTTTTGCTGGTTGACAATTGGAGGTTTAAGTTCCTTAGCTTTGAGCTCATCTTTGATCTTGCGGCTTGTGAAGACAGGATGTACTTCTGTATTTATCTTCCGACTGAGATCACTAAGTTGATCGCGTAGTTTGTTTGCTGATCTCTGATCCTTGAAGGATCAGAGATCAGCAAATTAGGATACCCCTGCCACTCTAATTGGTTAGGAAACTTTACTTAAATATTACTTTTACATTTAAAACGCTGATCTTTTGGTTATTTCAACCGCGGGCTCAAACGACTCGAGTCGCTGCTCGCCAATAGTCCGATATTGAAGTGTCGCTCACGACCAACTGCTCGTAAAGTGACTCGTTTAAGGCTTGTTCGTATTCCCGGAGCTGTATCGACGTTGGAAAGTGGTTCACAAGTGCCAGGAAGCACTTCACAAGCAGTATTCAAGGTCTAACCTTGAATACTGCTCTGAGGTATGGTCCCCATATTCCCGTAAGAACACTGACAAGCTTGAGGGAGTCCAGAGACGCGCCGGCACTAAATTTATTTTGAAAACTAAGGATAGGTATGCAGCTCGTCTTGAGGAGTTAAATTTGTTACCGTTGGAGGACAGAAGAGTTTTAATTGACGTTACTTTCTTTTTTAAGGCATTCAAAGGGTTTGCTGACATTGATGTTTCACCTTTTGTGGATTTTTACTCTAGTATAGATTATTATTCCTTAAGGCATTATGATCATCTGATGTTAAAGAAAAAATATGCAAGGACTAATTCCCTTAAATATTCCTATTTCCATCGAATAGTAGATTCTTGGAATATGTTGCCTGTTGACATTCGCACTGCAAACTGTACTGGGAATTTTAAATTTAAAGTGAAGGAATTTCTTATGGGTAAATCATGACGTTATTTTTCTTTATTATAACACAGTATCTCATTCGTACTATATGTATTGGGTGATCTGCTATTACATGGGGTCTGGGACTCTTTTTTTGCAGATTCTCCTTATGACATCCTTTTTTGGGGGGGTAAGTAACTGTATCATAACTGCATTTGTGAATTTCTGCCATTAAATTGCAATAAAAAAATAAACTGCAGTGAAATAAACTCAAGCATAAGTTCAATCAATCGATATGTTGTTTCTTCAATGGTGTAACTCGCACTGTGTATGCGTATGTTGTTAGTGTGAACATCCTGGTACTTGTTTTCATCCTCGTGCTAATTAGGAGGCAGCGTGGCTGAGTGGTCAGCGCGTCGGACTCGTATAATCCGCTGCTCCCGGGTTCGTGTCCCGCCGGCTGACCACTATCTGGATTTGTTTCACGGAAGCTCCGAGTTCAAATCCTCGGCCACGCTTGTAAATAGCCAATTGGTTTGCCTCCGGCCAGTTGGGATTCTTAACAATTTATGTTCAATTTGAATTATTTATTTCTGTTGTTTATTGTGGGCCTCCTGGAAAGTAGCTTGTAGCTAATCATCTCAGAAGTGCAAAACAGGCTTCAAGCACGGTACTCAGTTGCAACACAAGCATAAGCATAAACACAACAAGCTAATGCGCAGGTGGGCACGCTTGTAAATAGCCAACTGGTTTGCCTCCGGCCAGTTGAGATTCTTAACAATTTATGTTCAATTTGAATTATTTATTTCTGTTGTTTATTGTGGGCCTCCTGGAAAGTAGCTTGTAGCTAATTATCTCAGAAGTGCAAAACAGGCTTCAAGCACGGTACACAAGCATAAGTGTAAACATAACAAGCTAATGCGCAGGTGGGCACAGCTGCAACATAAAGGCGAGCATAAGGGCTCAGTCGATGTTATGTTAAATAGGGACATGGTTGGTATAAGTAGTATAGTATTGCTGATTGCCTGAAAGTCTTTCGCTTATGTTTATCCTTACGCTTATGCCAACCAAGTTTTAACTAGGCAGTATAAGCATAAAAAGAAGGCAACGTCTTTATAATCCTATGCATATATGCTTATCCTTATGTCCGAGCGTTCCATCCAGCGCATAAGCTTTTACAGCCTATCCCTATGCTTGCATCGCAAGTAAATACTGAGCTCAATATTGGAACAATAGTTTTATGATAAACAAAACAGCACCCTTTTGAACTTTCTTTCCACAAAACTTTACTGTAAAATCTGGAACAGTGATTGTCTTACACGAAATCCTAATCAGGCCGTATTTTCGGCCTTTGAGGCCTAATTTAATTTCACATCATATTCCTTAAAATGTTCATTTACCAGTGTAACGATTCATACCCTAGCATGGAAATCAAACACCTATTTCTATTTACGACACAAATTAGTATAGGTAATCGCATGGGGCCGAGTAATTAAGGATTAATATCACGCGTGTTTTCGGAAGTTACTGAAATTGCCCGAGTCGCGCAGCAACGAGGGCAATTTCTGCAACTTCCGAAAACACAAGTGAAATTAATCCTTAACTTACGAGGGACCATGTGATTACTTGTTTATAGTACAAGGGCCAAAATGTTTTCTTACTGATCTCACGCAAAACGGGACGCCATTGTTAAAAAACAAACAGAAATTTCTTTACCTTGGTAGCCGTTGCTAAGCGATTTTCAGCCAATCATTTTCAAGTAATTTTGCCCGGGGCAATTTCAAAAATTAAAAAAAAAATGCCCTCTGTCTTAACCAATCACAATTCAGTAATTTTTCCCCTTATATGATAACATTGGCTTATCCAATTCACGAGTTGGCTCACAGAGCCTTTGATTATCATTAATTACATGAAATTGCCGTGAATATTCCCCTTGGGGTTCGCCAATTTGCGAGATTGTGACAATTTCATGATTTAGGCACGGGTCGCACTAGGCAAAGTTTTGCGTGAATGTGGTCACTTGTGGTGTAAAAATCTGTCATCGGGGCACATTGCCTAATGCGACCCTAACTTTTCCAGTTCGCAAAAACTTTGAAAACCGGCGAAAACATCAAAGACGCCGTAGTGCTTGGGTGGGGCAGGCAGATTTCGGAAAACACGGGCTAAACAATAGCTATCACTGCGGTAACTGTCATCGCTTGTTAGTAAACAGCAAACGACTCGACTGGTTGCGGAACTGACCAGGCATATGGCGCTCCAAGTAATCTTCGCTGACGTCGATTTCTCGCTCTCATCATAGCGGCAGTCAAAACAGTTAAACAGGCGTTAACCCATCTTTCATAGATCATACGAAAGACAAAAAAGTGCTCGTGATCTAACTGAATAAGAAGAATAAGCATCACCGTGATCGTTATTAACAATGCTTCAACGGGACGTATTTTTTTAACGTTTGTTTTCCTTTTTCAGCTCACTGCTCTCTCCCCATAACACGTCGATAAACGTGTGGCTGGTTTATCAGAGTATCATCACTGACATTTTTTCCACCTAGTGCGACCCTAATTTTTAGAAACGGGAGTGGCTCGGAGAAGGTTTTTGTCTAACGAAACTTTCCACTGATCACCGTTTACACATCATATATATCTATCACAAAATTGTTGTGTTCTTGCTCAACTTAAGGAATAATGCATATTGAGGGTGCTGTCTTGTTATTTTTCAAATTTTATTAAGGTTTGATAAGTTTTCTTTTTAACTTTCTTAGTAATTTAAAAAATACTCTTTTGTTTTGTGAGCAACGAACCAGAAGAAGATTTATAAGAAAATCACCGAACCGATACCCATCCCAAAATGCGGATTAATAGAGTTCATAAGGCGTTTTCGTCATCATGGCGCCACATCTCCGCTTGCAAACAATAAGAGCAGGTAATAGAATCACATATTCACATTAGTTGGGGAAACGCTCCAAGGGTTTTTAGTCGAGTTCCATGAAAAGGCAAAAAAAAGCCATCTTGACCGAACAAGCTTGGTAAAAAGAGAATTTCTTACTTAGCAGAAATATTTCTTTGATGAGAATCAAGAATGACTTGTGTATTTCGAGAGCCGGAAAAAAAGACAACTGTTTTTAATTTGAAGAACAATAAACCCGCGGGGTCGTTTTCTTTTCTTTGCTTTGAATGTCTTCCACCGATTTTTACGGCTTCATAGCTGTCATTAGGGACCTTAAGCAGTCAGGACGGCAACGCTAAGGAAGACTTCGATTAAAAAATGAATTTCTACTCTTAGTTAGAATTTCAAAAATGGTTACATGAGCTTACTGTCTCATACAGCGCCACAGCTCAACTTTAGCATGACTATAGAAGTAGCGTTGAGTTCCAAATGGAAATTAGATTAATTTGCCGTCGCGGTTTCGGTTCGCAGACGACGCAAATTTTGGCGATTTCACGTTGTTCTTTTACATAGGATGGCTAAGAAATGTACAAAATTTCAAAACGCACGTGCTGAGCTATTGTTCTACAATTATAACTCTTATTTTTCCACGTCCTCGTTGCCGTCGCCGTCGTGGTTGCTTAAGGTCCCTACTGTCATGGATTTTGTAAGTCCACTCCACGCACTTTTGTTGTTGCGGGGGATCAAAGTGGGCAATCTCAAGCGGGCAAGATGGGCCCATCTTTCCCGCTCGGGTACGCATTCAGAACACACGATTCGCGAGTAGTGTTTATTACTGCGAGAATCACTCTCCTCTTAACTTAATAACTTAACTCTTTAAAGCAAACGTTTTTTGAGCACCCGTCACAGAAAAAAGACCTCAAAGAATAGTTGCTAAATGCATTTACGAGATAATCCCTTGAAGAACAAAGCTGCTGTTTCATTTGGTCGAAATGAGACTCTGGGGTTTAAGCCACGCCTATCTTGACAAAGGCCTTTAGCGAACCATTACGGAATTAGGGCAATTTGGTGATATCGACTAAGTTGAAATTGTAAATTGGCCACCGTAAAGAGTTAAAAAGCTGACGTTTCGCGCGTTAGACCTTCGTCAAAGCGAAACGTCAGCTTTTTAACTCTTTACGGTGGCCAATTTACAATTTCAACTGGGTTGATATTACCAAATCACCTTGTTACCCCCACCGATGCAGCACCACAGTTTCTTTAGAAATTTACCCCTTTATTCATTACGGAATTAAGCCCATTTTTTGCAGTTTAATTTTTAAACAAAGTAAAAGGAGCCAGCATTTGGAAACTAGAGTGGCCCGGAGAATGGGTTCGTCCAACGAACCTTCCATTAATTACCGTTTACACAGCATCTATATTAATTCAAAATGGCTATATTGTGTTCTGTCTCAACATAGTTAATGATGCAAATTGGCAGGTGCTATCTTGTTACTTTTCAAATTTTACTAAGGGTTGATCAGTTTTCCTTATAGCCCTCCGAGTTAATTAAAAGAACACTCTTTTGTTTCATGAGTAACGAACTAGAGGAAGAATTCTTAGAAAATCACCGAACCGATGCCCACCCCAAAATGTGATATTAATAGAGCTCATTAGACGTTTTCGATGTTATTGCGCCACCTCTCCGAATGCACACAATAAGAACTGATAATAAAAATAATAAATTCACATTAGTTGAAGAAACACTCTAATGGTTTTTAGTGGAAACTCATCTGCACAGTTTGCTTCAGAAGGCACGACAAGCTGATCACATCTTGTAAGGTAAGTAAGTCTCGTGATCTTCCACTGACAGTTTTTCTCGGACTGACATTAAATGTCAGCTTTGCTTATCATTTTCCAGTGTGTTCCTAGATATCGAGGACGAGTTTTTCCCGTACGTGATTAACTTAATCCAATCAAGCCATTCTTCAGTTTGTTGTACAAAGTAAGTTATCGGGCGCTCTCTCTATTGTCTTCTGTTCGAGTTTGTTAAAAAAAGCCGTTTTAAAAATTTAGGCTATCTCATTCTATTGACAATAGTACTATTACGAGATTGAACGTCTGTCAGTCTTGCTTTCAGGAGCTCACGGTTGGTGCTTTGCCCACACTAATTCCGTCACATTCCGAACAGCAAGCTACATTGTCCATTATTTTCCCTTTAAATGTTGCGCCGAGGCAATCTATTATCGAAAATAAAGGTCTTTACATACACCTGAGGTTGTTCGAAGAGAAGTTTTTCACAAGTGCACTTGCGTTAATTTTTTTGTACCGACGCCTCGCTGAAGTTTACATTATCTGCTGAATAGTGCACCAGTGCAATAAAAGATTGCTTTTAAATTAGCATTATGGTACAACTGTTAGACAAGAAATGATTTTTCTTGACTTTCAATGTAAGAATAATAAATTCAGATCATCAGATAGCACTTTAGGGAGTTTGAATGTCGAAGGGTTTGCTGTTAAGTGACGAACAAGCACAAATTAAAGCTGTCGCACTGTCGTAAGTGATTCAAATTATAATCTCACCCACGTGGCATGAATGGTCATTTACAATGAAAACCATCCACATGGATTTGTACCCAAAACACCTAGAATAAAGGGTGTTTCTTAGAAGCTGTAGTGTTGCTGTTTTACCATCACGTCAAAAGAAATTGTGGTGCGAGCTGAGTTAATTCAAAGATTTGCAGTTTGCAAGAAACAAACGAGAGAGTGGCCGTATTGATCTTTCAAAAAATTGGGGTTAAAGAAAAAGCTGCACCCTTCAATGCAAATACACCCTTATGAACTCTTTCATTTGTAATCAGCGACCCGAGAGGAGATTTCAGTTTGTAGAAAAACCGCCGAGCCGTGTAGCACGTAATTCGGGGTGGAGTATCAAACAGATAAAAAGCGTTCGCATCATCTTTGTGCCATATTACAGCCCACGGCGAATGGCAAAATGATGATTGAAATACGTGTTCAGCACAAAGTGGAAAGAAATTGAAACAGTTCTTGTTAGTCTTTGACACCTAGCTTACTGGCCGTTGATAAGTATGCAACCGGTTTCCTGTATGATTCAGCGACCTTCAAAATAAATTGAAAAGTTCTGGTCTCGGTCGTTCGAAGGTCGGATAACGCTATTCATTGAATAATCCTCTATCCGGTGGATACAAATGTACGTTTTGGTATCACTTATCCACTGGTCAGCGATTTATCCGTTGGATAGCGTTCTCCGCCCTTTCTTAAACTGGGCCCCGACCATTATCGAGATTTAAATTTTTTTCTCAGTACTTTAGTTTCGTTTTCGTCGAAGTCAGATGTGTCGACAAAAGCGTGCTGTGTGCATTATTCTTTCCTTCTGATTTTTTGGTTAGATGTTCCATAACATTAAACTTTCGCATTTACAATAGTATGATTTGAAACTCGCGATGAGTTTTCCTATGAAACAGTCGTATATTTATCGCTTAAGATTTTGAAAGGCTCATAAACATCACGTCTTCAGTATAGTCGGTAATGCGGTAATGAGGCGTAACTTAGTTCAACTTGATAATTTGGATATATCAACAAAGTTGAAATGGTAAATTGGCCACCGTAACGAATTAGCCATCGTTACGGTGGCCAATTTACCATTTCAACTTTGTTGATATATCCAAATTATTTCGTTACTCCCACCGACGCAGCCCCAAACAGTTTCTTTCGAAACTATCAGCCTTTATTCATAAGTTCAACTTGGTAGGAGACGCCTATTGTACTTATTAGCGGATTCTAATTAGAGATTTATTTTGGCCCTGCGTTACACTTAAAGGTGTCAAACTTTAACGAGCTACTCACTGTTATTATGTTCCAGAGTTTAAGCAGTGGTTGATAATGAAAACGATTTGGGTTTGTATCATCTTAACTTTGGGCCTGTCTTCAGGTAGGAGACATTTAAATGCACATACTTCGTTCTGAACTTTTATCAACAATGCGCATTATTTTATTAGTACTGACATTGATGTTGTCCTTGCCCTCGTCATTGTAATTTTCATTGAATATTGTTTCTTTGAACACAGCTTTAAGTTTAATCGTCCGAGTGAGGACATTCTTGGGAAGGAGTGTTATCAGAATTAGTGACAACGGAAGTCATCGTTAGAGTCGATCAAGTGAAGAATTCTGCTGTTGTTGTTTAAACATCATTTATTACTTTCGACAGCGGTCCTTCGGAGGAGCACACTCACCAGAACGACCAGACTTCACGATCCTTTTCATAATTTTAACAGTCGTTAGCATCATCATTATCACACCGTTCTACGATCTCTAAACACGATAAATCCCTCCAGGTGTAAAGCAAGGTCAAGCTATTCAGCAACACACGGCAAACGGCAGATTAATCTTGAGCCCAGAAATGCATAACAAATACACCTGTCAAAGTGAACAATGCCCATTGCGGAATCAATAGCACTTGTCGATTTATCCACAACTACCACGAATTTTAATCTTTCAGTGCGTCAGCTGTTAAACCTTGCCCTTGCGGACCGTATCAAATATTTAGTGATGGGAGCTCTTTCCGAAGCTTTTTGAAACCGTATCCACGTTTGTAAGTTTTCGTCAGGGTTCAAAGGAGCTTCGGACAACGTTTTACACTAATGTTCCTGAAATTTGTCATAGAATTTATGCAAGATAACTTCATCTGATGTCTGTCTTGATAGTAAATACAGTTTGCTTTGAAAAGAAAGATTTTATGCGATTTGACTTAACGACAACCGACAATCTGGTCTCAGATAAGATGTCGAAGTTTCTCAAGGGCTTTTCGAGTTGTGGCGTGGCTGAATTGTAGGTAGTGTCAAAAGGCATAGCCTACGAAGATGTAAGGTCTTTATGTTGTTAAACGGTTTGCCTCGATGAGAGGTTTACTTCGGGCAGAAATTTGCTACTAAACGGTCTCTTGATGCATCCTCGATTGTTTCTGCGACATGCGAAATGTCGGTATGTATGAGTGTGTTCTTCCCATACGAGTAATAGAAACAATTGAAACAGGACGGTTTTAGCATCCCAAGGAATGTTCGCAAAAGAATTCGAAATCACCTGGGAAATTACATCAGAACAATTAATCAACAATATTTACTGAGCCCGTAGCGAAAAATTATTATTTATTTTTGTTGATATCATGATTATAGTTATTTCACTTGAATTTCTTTCTCTCTTCCAGATTTATCTCGGGCAAAAGGTTTGTTATTTTACATTACTCTTTGCATCTATGGATATATTACTAAATCATGCGCTATACATATATCATATCTGGCGAGTTTCATGGACGCAGATTTATGTCATACGCCATATCTTTGAGGGCAACATTTATTTATTACGCTGTGGCTACACGCAACATGCGAGACACAAAGTGTCTGTACGTCGACCTCATAAAGATAAATATTAACGCAATGTTGCGACCCGTAGGTGGCTGTCGAGATCAAAAAATGGACATCGCGATTCTGGCCGACGTATCAAAAAGCATGACTCGTGAGCAGCGAAGCGATCAGATAAAACTAATCAAAGAGCTGGTGGAAAAGAAAGGCGTTTCCTCCTCTGGAAATCATTTCGCTTTCATGACCTTTGCAAAGGAAGTTATTATCGAAAGCAACTTCAACGATCACTCATACCACGAGGCAGACAATTTGAAAGACCTTGTTCAGACCAAGTCAAGTGTGGTACCTAAGTTCTGGGGAACACGAACAGATCAGGCCATGGATCTCGCCGCCAAAGAGTTGTTCACCAAAGAAGGAGGAGACAGGTCTGATGCTAAGAACGTCCTAATCATGTTTACAGATGGGAGACCTGTCAAGACGAAGTGGGATAAACGACGTGATGTACCGTTTGAGGATTTCCTAAGGGCATTAGAGGTGATAAAACGGATTATCAGCTGCACACAAATTTTTCTTGATACGATAACCAAAAGTTGATTATTCGGTGCAGTACTCCTCCGCGGTATACGTAACAGTGTTTTCATGGATAGTCGATTGTTTGGTTATAGCTTTATACGGCTGGCCGTTCTGCTCAATTCAATTTAGTCTTTGAAGGTCTCATTAGGGTTTAGGCGTTGGCCGTAAAAGGCTGAAAAATTAACCGTTAGGCGTAAAACATTTAAACGGTAGCTGTAAGCACTACTACCCCATTCACAATCTAGTCTTAGTCACGCCTAGTCATATCTTTTAATAGGCATTTGATTAAGGATAAAAAGTATCGGGACAAGCACGCTGATGGTGGTAGGGGGTTGAGGGGGACTGGGACTGCCTGAGTCCCTAACGAATAAACTTCCGCAAATTTTCGCTCTCAGCTTACTTTGCTTCGTTGTTGATGTTGTTGTTGTTGTTTTTTTTCAGTTCGTAATCTTAACTTTTGAACATATTGGAGGATCTAACTCAATTAGCCCAAATACACACTACTGTGAAAAGTGGATAAAATCGTATTTCTTACGTTATTCTATGAAAATTCTTACAGTATTTCCAGCGGAATTTTTTTTTCTCTCTTTTGAATTTCAATTTCAAAGAAAAATCGCAAAAAAGAGTGAATTTGAATCCGCTTATAAAACTGGGGTAAGATTCATCCTTCAGGTCAGTGATTAAAGTCGATGAAGTCAATTCATGTTCTTTCAACAGAGTAAAGGCGTGAGCGTAATTGTGGTAGCAGTCGGTAAAGAAGCATTTCAAGAAAAATCAACAATGTCCAAGATTGCTGGCGAGCCGAAGGGAGAATTGCTTCTGTATCCTAATTTTGATGACCTCTCAGGACATTTGGACGATATCGTGGAAGCTACTTGTGGTAAGCTGTCTTTACTATTTGTTTGTCTTTCAGTTTGTTAACAATGATTGTGGGTGCGCTTTCCATTAATAGGGCCAATAGCGTTAGGCGATAGTCAGCCGTTTGGGGTTGGGCTATCGCCCGCTGGCTTACCTCTTAAAGCTTTCACAATATTCCTAATTCTTTTTATTTTTTTTTTATTTTGTCGACTTTTGAATAGCTTAGGCCCTTCAATTAGCGCAACAACCAATCTTATCGCAAAGCGTTTGACACTTTAGAGTGGAACTTTTTATCTAACTGTCTAGACGCCTTTAATTTTGGCCATGAATTTAAGCGATGGATATGTACTTTTTATAATAATATTCAAAGTTGTGTGATAAATAATGGCATGTCTTCAGAATACTTTAACCTAACACGTGGAGTGAGGCAAGGTGACCCTTTATCTCCTTATCTCTTTCTTTTAACTGTTGAGACTTGAGCAATTGCCATTAGGGAAAACGAGGAAATAAAGGGAATTGTTATCGATTGACAAGAGACCAAATTATTACAATATGCCGATGATACTACGACGGTTCTCTCTGATACAGAGTCGGCCTATAAAATTTTTCAATTGTTAGATATATTAAAAAAATTTTCAGGTTTAAAGGTAAATAGTTCAATGACAGAGGGACTCTGGATAGGATCTTTAAAAGGAAGTGAAATGGCCACAAGATCCCATAAAAGCCCTGGGGATCTTCCGCTCCTACAATAAAAATTGCTCTATCTGAAGAACTTCACGGAAAAACTTGACAAGATAAAAAAACTAATTAATATCTGGTTTTCTAGAGGATTATCCCTTTATGGAAAGGTGACTATAATTAAATCTTTGCTTCTACCGAAGGTTGTGTACGTGGCATCTTTGTTACCTACCCCTGAAAATATAATTAAAGGATTAAACCATTTGATTTACAACCTTTTTATGGAAAGGAAAAGACAAAGTAATCAGAAAATCTGCGATAAATGATTATGAAGGAGGAGGCATCAGAATGGTTCATATTGAAAGTATGATTAAATCTCTCCGTCTCGCCTGGCTGAAAAGAATCTTTGGCGATAATTCTGGCGCATTGAAATATTATTTAGAATATCTTTTAAAAGAAACAGGCGGTCTGTTTCTTTTTAATTGCAACTATAACGTCAAAGACTCAAGACTATCAGTTCTCAATTCTACATGGAGTTGAGGAGTTATTGAAATGGTGGTTTGAATTTTGGAAAGAGAATACGGTTGAAACTAATTGGCTTTACTGAATTTGGAATAATCAGAAAATAAGAATAAACAACAAACCAGTCTTTTACAAAAGGTACTTTAATTATGGAATTCAGACAGTGGGGGACCTGCGTTTTGATCTTAACAACGTCGATTCTTTAAGAACTAATCACAAAACACCTACAGAGGACGAATTTTCTAGAATGGACCGGTCTTCGCCACTCTGTAACGCTTGATCTAAGGTTTTTTTTATTATAATCCAGATTATAGACTCCTATATCCATCGTTCAAAATTGACTGCGGTCTTTTTGATGTAACTAAAAAGAAATCAAAAGACTATTGCCCTCTTTTTGTCAGTAAAAAGGCTTGCTTTCCAAATAACACGAGAAAATTGAAGTGTGAATTTAATTTAACCGATGAGGCACTGAAAAAAGTCTATTCCTTTCCTCATTCAGTTGCTTTTGAGCCATATGTCAAGGCTACATCTTATAGATACATCTTAACTGGAAGGATATATTAATCGATCTTTTAACGCCAGAACTTCCCTTACCTAACTATCTGTTACTTATAAGAAAAATGTATCTATGGACGTGTAAAAGGAATAAAGAACTTCCAAGTATAAGTGGTTCAATCAAAAGTCAAATTAAAGTATGAAACTGAAAAATATATCTGTAAAAAAGATAATAATTTAGCTATGTTTAGGAAGAAGTGGGCAATATAAATACTAGAGGTAGTTGAATAATTTAGAATATGTCGGGCTCAAACAGGTGCGACTTTGCTTCGTGAGTGTGTGTGTACGTGAGTGAGTGAGAATTGGCTGTGTTATACTGTATATAGGTCCTATTTATTATTTTTAGTACAGTAGTTAAGAATTGTAACGAAAGTTATGTAAATAGTTGTGTGCAATGCAATAAAAAATAAAAAAATAAAAAAAACTCGACGATTACGGCCTCAAAAATCTTCTGGGTTAACTTCGCTCTAACGAATTTTTATCTCTTTAGCTCTTTTTCCTATGATAATCTAGAAAAGCGTTTTCATTTAGCCTCACTAGGCCCCATTATCGATCATCGCTGGTTGAAACTGAAAACTGGCCGTGTTCTCAGGTCCGCCCCCGTCAATCGACCTGTGACATTGGGAAAGCTGATTGATATCTCATGTAAGGAATAGTATTTTTATTTTGTTTAAAGCAGCTGTCGTGGATTACTAACGGCAGGAGATTAATACATCTTGTTGCAATTCACTTTTGCTGTGATATTCTAATTTATTTCAAATAGTGACTTTAACATAATTGAAAAGATGACTACACATCTAACATTACGTCACAAACGTTATTAACAAATCACATGATTTAAGAAAATCAAGCCTTAAGCTGCTCTATCGCTAACCTTTTGTAACACGTCGATACTAAAAACCCTTTAAGGTCTCATAAAAGTTGAGTCAAAATGGCATTATCTTTAGTTCAGTGCGTCCCTAGGGAAGCATTTATTTTTTCCGATTGCGAATCATTACAGTATTAATTAGAAGCAAGTGAACTAGAGATCGGCATGCCATTCCTAGGTTACACTTGATAAATAAGGTTTTTTTCCTATTCTTGTATCACTTGTCCTACTGGCAGTTCGAATACTAACTGTACAACATTGAATGATGGCTCGTGTAAGTTTAACTGGTTCCCTTACATCACAAGACGAAATAGCATTATTAAGTAACTCGAAAACAACTTGGAAACGTGAAAGTCTTTGTTGATTGAATAATTTTAACCACTTGGATTATTCTGACCGGTTGGATTTTTTAAACTGGTGGGACAATTTATAACCAGTTTTCTTTTCAATAAAACCACAGTGTTAAAGATTAAAGGAAAAACCCGCACTACCAGCAAAAGTCGAAAAAGCCTGGGTCTAACAACAAGGTCTAGCTCCATGCTTGTCTGATTGTCTGTTTTACTGCTTGCCTCACTTCGCTTATCTTCCAGCAATACAGAAATGGGTTTAAAGTCGAGTTAAAGTAAACTAAGGAAACTGCTATTTCCCTTAGGACCCCTAGGTAAGGTGGATACGATTTACTCTGGTTTACCGAAATTTCCACTATATTGTGTGGCATAAAACATACAATAAATGCTAACTGTACCCACAAAGCACTGTGCACTGCTTTTCTATACCGCGCCATGTTTAGTGCATTTGGCTGGCTCGGTTGAACATGAACTAGCTTGAGCCTGACGATGACTGAGAGCGCGAAAAATCTTTGTGTACGAGGTGATTGAGATTATAAGGTAAGGTGGTGGAACTATAAAGCTACACCAAAAGGATACCTTGGGATCTAGAATATAGGAAAAAGAAGCGACACCAGATGTAAGCCAAAAGGTAGCTAGAATGATATATATGCGCTTCAAAGTTACAATTTGTTTGTATCTTAGTCTCAACGACAGGGCGAGGAATCTGTCCACGCTGACAACCGCAATCGTCGCCAAAGACACTCCACATAATAAAAGGCTTGTTATATAGGCTGCTTCAATCGCGTATCGACAAAGATTCCCGTCTTTGTAAACTAAGGACATAGAAAAAGTAACATAGAGAGGCTGAGCAACAAGACCGACTAACAGATCAGTTGTTGCAAGAGAACGATACAAGATTTTGGACGACGGATGAAGTGAAGATTCCTTGCGAAGAGCAACAAGGATCAGAGAATTCCCAAGAAATGCTGTGAAGGAGAAGAGAATGTTGACTGCTGAAAAAAAAATTTATTGTTCTTGTAAACCACCTGCCAAAGAGGGGGAGCATCACACTTCTTCAAATGTTTTCAATTGTGTTCCATCTTCTGTTATATTGGTTGTTGTCGCCATCATTCCAAAGTCGTTTCGTTTTTCCTGCAGTTTACCTGTACTCGCGAAGAAAGACTATTTCGTATTCAGAGCGTCCACCTAACCAAGCTGATATTTTGCAACCCTGTTGAGAATAACTTCCTCGGTAGCGTCTACTCATCTAAAATGCGGGAAAAGATCAAACTTCCTCTGATGGAAAAGAAAAGCTAATAACAACTGTTCGATGTTTGACGTTTTTCAGTCGGTAAATATTAATTCAATGGTGAATTTTCATTTGGAGGCAAACTTGTGGAGACTTCTGTAGGCTTGCTATTTCGTAATAGGACAAAACTCTTCTTAGTGCTAACTGCACTTTATAATAATGAATTTTTAATTAAATAGCAATTTCAATCTTTAAATTTGACTGACATAGTAAAGAATTTCAATTGGTGAGGAAGAATCATTCTATTCTCAAAAATAGGACAGCTGTTTCGTCGTTTATCCTTTGCGCGTTAAAAATTTTGGAGTATTTTCCGACATTGAATGTATCTTTACATTCAAATTCATCCTGTAGAAAAATTTGGTGTGCGCTAGAAAAAAAACCCATGAGAAACAGCAATGATCAATTCCATTTCATGCACTGACTGTAATTTAGTGAGTAAGTCCGCACTGAAAGGGTGGCAAACGTAGAAGCAATTATACTTCCATAATTTTATTAAACCAAAAAACTAAAAAATTACCGTGCCATTTTAGTCCAGCTAATCTTTAGAAGCGGAAATATCATCAAAGATCTAATATAAACGAAACAGAAACCTCCTCTAATTAACCAACTGACTGTCGAATGAGGAATTCAAATGTGGATTGTGCAATCACAGGCGTCCCAAGCTCACGTCTTGAGGAAAAAAGAAAGATTATCTCTTGAAAGCGTCACGCTTTGTGCGACGCGGTGTTAAGTTACAAGAGGAACCGTTGAGAATTTGAATGCGTTATAAAGAATATTATGGGCAACGGGATATGGCACATTTACCACACTAGATATTCCGAAATTTGAACATTTTACACGTAAGATTGATAAAACTGACTCACTTCTTGTGTGTCCGTTGTGGTTTTTGGCGATTTCCAACGTTTTTGGGCTTGCTTTGCCATCATTGTTTTTCCTGTTATCAGACGAAGTCAAGGCTGCACAATACGATTTTGACCGTTGTCCATGTGGTGGCGGTCTGCGCCAAGAAAATTAATCTATTCCGCAACTTTTTTACCAACATCGTACGATCCAAGATCATTGCACCCTGGAAAGTGTCTTAATTACAAAAATTTCCGCGCTGTATGCTGAAAACGAGCGACATCTACCCTTGTTTCCAAGTTCGATTCGTTCCGCCTGTGCCTTTGACGTACAGACTGCACACGGCCGCGCAAGAGGCTTGGGTCTAAGGTCAATTTAGTTGGACTTGGGACACCTGTGCCCTCACGTTCTACTAGAAAAGCATGGACATTCCGCTATCGGAAAGCATTTGATTGACGAATACGATAAACGACGAATGAATTCCTTTGGAATTTCGTAATCCGTAGCAATTTGGAGTAATAAATATGTAGTAAATAGAAAAAAGCACCCCTACACACCCAAAAAGACTCCATTGGTTTGTTTGAATAACAACGCTTTCAGGCATATTCGTAATCATCTAATGTTTAACACCTACATTTCTGTATCTATATACACTAGTAAATCTTTTCCACATCTGTCAATGGTGACAGGATGTCATCCAAACTTTACATCATTTCTTTAAGTATTCTTTTAAAATTCGTAACGTAATAGTTACATAACAAGCGTGTAGATATCTATGATGTATTATTGATTCATGATCTTCATTGAAACCCTCAAGGATGAACCGTAGGTAAATAAATTTGAATTGATTTGACCTTTTGATGGCTACCTGTTGATGTTTCAGCCTTGATCTTATTGATGTGATGTCGAGCAGTCTGAGAATCATTATCAGTCGTAGCAAACTAAAAATAGTAACTTGGCGATACTGGTCTGGAATTTCTTTTTTTCATGTCCAAATATTCTCGTTACCAAATTGTATGTTATCCATTTGATTCTATGTCCACCGTTTTTTTCTAAAAACACTCAGCTGTATTCCTCACTCAGTTAGACTCTTTTAGAGAAACTTTTTGCACAAGAGAAAATCAAAACAAAGCTATGAGAGTCCGCAACGACAATTATAGTTTGTCTAACATGACAAGGATTATGTATATAACAGGTGTTTGCTTCCAGACATTATTCGTCCAAGGTAGAAAACTTAACTTAAGTTATTAAATTAAATATAGTCGAATTCTGAAGAACAACAAAATTTGAATAGTGACTGTCTGAATTCTTTCGATAGATCTTTGAAAACCAAAATTGTTTTTTAAGTCATCCCTTAACCCTTCGGATGTCCAAGAAGGACACAACATTGAAAGCATAGCTTATCATTATTATCCATTAACATCTTAGACAAGATAATGTATCTACGAATGCACTCAAAGAAATTCTCTAAATAGCTCAAAAATGTGTTTATAGTTGTCATGTATATGAAAGTGATAGTTTTCAACGAAAGAGGAAAACGGCGCAGTTTTCTTTATAGGAGAGAAATGTACTTGTTGCGATTGATTACGTACACTTCAGAAGATGCACCAAACTTTTTCATCGAAGTTACCCAGATAACCTCTGCTTTAAAGTACAGTTTGAAGTTTAGTTATAGTAAAAAAGCAAATTTTAGAGCCACACGAACCTTATGTTTAAGTATTTTGTCTGCGCTCCTTTATCATTTTCGAGAAACCGCTCGCCATTTTGTCTTGCTTAACTCCTGTCAACTTCCTGCATTGCGAGTTTCGCCATTTGGATTCTGCGACAATTATGTGTTTATCCAAACGCGATTGGTGTTGTTAGAATAAGGTTTGTGTTTTCAATAGGAGTACATTTACATAGCCAACATAAAGTCCCACAGGCCATTTTGATCACAAAATATGAAGATCAAACTTTTACTGACAGCTAAGCCGGTAGGGGATTTGAGTTTATTTCACAGGGATTATCCTCAGTAGGGGGGAGGGGAAGGGGAGGGGGAGGGGGAGGGGTTAGAGTTTAACCTTTGACGATTGACACCATTGACTGATATCAGACTCATTAAACAAACTGAAGACAGCATTCTTTGTCTAGGGGAATTTTGAGGCAGAATCACCTTGAATGGAGTTTATTTTACCGAATCATTCTCTCCAAGGAAGTTAATCTACGAATTTAAATAGCGACGCGCAGCTTCGTCTTTTGGATGAACTGATAAATATTTCCTTTCGTAGAGACCGACTGATGAGGTACTCCAATTAGTTTTGGGTGGGTAAATATCGTTACGTTTAGCAAATATGTGTCACGATGAGTGATTGAGATCAACAATTCTATACATCGATTTAAAAGCGTTAGCTTATTGTATTTCAAACAAGTTTTTCAGACGAATCGAAAAGAAGAAGTCATTTCATGTAGTCTGTTTATAAATCCGCAAAATGAGCAAAAAAGGAAAGCCTTTTTTTCTTCAACGGGAAGTCGAGAAAACCGCTCTAAGCGACAGCGATAGTTAACAACAGGGTTGACCTTATACTTTCTGTTCTTTTGATGCTGCTTATATATAATCACTGAAAAAGGTACGAAAAGAGTCCTTAAGGATAGCGAGTGAAGGACTGAAATAACTTCTCGAGGAGAAAAGAAACAAATTTAACTATTTCAGTACACATCAATTAATCTGTCAGCGTCTATTTGACGGGTGGTGAAACATCTTTCATATATCTTGGCCAAATGTGATTGGCTAGAACGTTTTTAGGAAGTGTAGCCTTAAATTGGTGGTACATCTCAGTCAACAAACTGCTGCTTAGCTCCTCGGTTTGCTCAACAGCTCCAAAACATCAAAAGGATTTCTTTTCAGCTGGTTTTTCGAGGACATGGGAGTTTTGTTTCACTTTTTCCTCATGTCTGTGGTTCTCCCCCTCGGACAATTCATCCTGCTCGGAAGGTAGGTATTGAATCTTGCATTTGCTGATGAGAGACCTTTGTTTTTCTCCTCTAAATTTTTCAGATATACAATTTACTAAAACAGAAAGGAAACACATTTTAAGGACTGAAATTCTCGTAGATAGAGGCCTAACTAACAAAATGGCTACATAACTCATTGTCCCTTTTAAAAATAATCTTGATTCTTTCTTACAAAATGCAAACGTAAGCTTACAAAGCTTTTAGTTATGACCGGAAAATATTCGCAATTCCTTAACTGGAAATATTTTTCCCTGCTTATAGTCTCGAACTCTTTTCAGACAAAAGATTCACCAAAGCTTTATCAAGGTCGTCCAAAAATAATGAAAATATTTTCGCAAATCCGTAGATATGTCTGGTGCTCCCATGTTGTCAAGGGAGAGCCTATGTTTATGAAAAGCCTCGCACTCAGGGAAATAATAGTTGATGTATTAATTATTTGGAAAGGAATCGTTTTGAATGCGACTCATAGCTTCCCTTATTTTTTACTTTCTCCAGTGAAATAAGAATCTCCCTTTGGGTACATTATTATTTTCTTTTGTCATATTAGTTGACAGGATTTATCTTTTCATTTCCACACCCCGAAAACATATTGCAGACAGGTGTTAAATATACCAAAACGGTTGTCCTGTAACTTTTAGAACTCGGCATTCGAGGCATACTGTTTCCGTCATGGCACCTTTCCTGTGTTATATATTACGCAGTTTTTGGAAGTTTAATGAGGAAGTTTTTCATAGCTAATACAAACAAACACATGACAGGACGGAAAATGCGTGCATTGTGAGTACCTCCCGTTTTCTCATAGAAAGCCTTAGAAAACTTTTCTAAGGCTTTGTATTGGACAACGGGGGGTACTTACAGTGCACGCATTTTCCGTCCTGTCCTAAGAATTGTTGAAATGCAGACGAGAAATTATTTTACTTGTTAATAATGCGAAAGGAGTGCTGACTGCGAATAAATATCTAACTGTGAACGTATTAAAATTAGTTATATTTAACAAATTTTTATTTGGAACATTTTCTTAACTCATTTAAAACCGATGCACAATGAAGCGAAGGAAGGTTTTACACTTCAATAACGGTTTCCGAGGGTTTATTTTATTTTCTTCAATATGTACTCGTTTTATTTAAGACAAATTCAATTGTTATGGAATATGAGAAAAACAAACCAGAACAAAACCAACTATTAAAAATTAAAAATTTGGTCGCGCTGGTGCATGCGTAACGTGAAATAGACGCGCGCAGGAAGTTTGCAGAGCACGAGAGTAGTGAAAGAGTTGCTGGTGAGGCCAAGAGATATTTCAAGACTAAAGTTTTTCTCAAAGAATTTACGACCACTGATATAAAGATCCACTAAAATTTTATAAGGTTATCCAGAATGAATGAAAATATTTTCGCAAATCTGTTGATATGTTTGGTGCTTGCACGCACTCAAGAAAGAGTCCATGTTGATGAAAAGACTCGCGCTCGGGGAAGTAAAAATTGATGTAGTAGCTATTTGGAAAGGAAATTATTTGAATTCGAGTAACTGCCTCCCTTCTTTTTATATTCTCCTATGGAATAAGAGTCTCTCTCTGGGTACATCATTATTCGCTGGTGTCATGTTTAGTTGAAATCATTTGTTTGATTTAAGAAAACTCTTGTGGTAAAAATTTTAGCACCACAAAAACACATTCCCGACAGGTGTTAAGCATATAAAAAAACGCTTGTCTTGTAACTTTTATAACTCGGTAGTCGAAGTTATTAAAGGCTGATAGTTTCTAAAGAGACTGTTTGGGGCTGCGTTGGTGGGGGTAACGAAATAATTTAGATATATCAACAAAGGTGAAATGGTAAATTGGCCACCGTAACGATTACAAAAGCTGACGTTTCGAGCGTTCGCCCTTCGTCGGAGCCGCGTTAGCGTTCGAGCGTTAGCCCTTCGCTCCGACGAAGGGCTAACGCTCGAAACGTCAGCTTTTGTAATCGTTACGGTGGTCAATTTACCATTTCAACTTTGTTGATATATCCAAATAGTCGAAGTTATTGTTTGAAGAAATATACACCCCGGCGGCTCATTAGGACTTGGGCGCGCGCTCTATCATAATAACTCTTAGGATAGGTGAGGAAATTGTGATTTGAAATAATGTACACAATGGAAGTTACTAAGTTTTTTGGGTACGAATTTTCATCGGAGTTCGGTCTTGTCAAAGCTACACTTTGTCGGTATCATGTTTAACAAATGTGAAGCTATTTGTTTAAGGTGTCCCGTAGAAAGTAAGTGAGATCAATAATCAACCGCCAACCGTAAACAAAGTTTAAAACACAACCAGCTATCATCTGATAACAAGCTTTGGTAGTGACTTTTTGTTTTCTTTTGCTGATAAGAAAAATAAGCATTAGGGGCTGTTTATAACTGAAAAAGCTATCTCAACCTAGAATCTTTTGTTAACCAAAAAAGAGAAAACATGAGAAGACAGCCTATTTGGCAAATGACTTACCCCGTCACCCCGCTACAACCTCTTAACCTGAAAAACAATTTAATTCAGTCAAAACTAAAAAAAAAAATGGTGTCTAGCAAAAATTACTGAAACAATATCCAATAATATATGGCACTACCTCCCCCCACCTCAGAAAAGGGCTTCACACTACGTAACGGATGCCGTTTTCAGTTCCTTGAATACATATGCGAGAAAACTGCATCTCTGGCATACCCAGACATAAAACAGTAAAGGGATATACCAATAATTGCTCAAAAAACTTAGGCAAATGTAGACACAAAAAACAAAGTTTCTTGCCAATAGAATACCAGAATGAACACAAATATGCGTCTAGTTATTAGTACTTTGTCATGAGTGTTTCATATGAAGCCTTGAGCAATACCAGTCAGCGACGGCAAACCACTCTCCGATTCGTTACAAATCTTCTTGGGAGGAGAACACGCGGGTGTTACTCTGCTTATAATGGAGGTCTACTCGGTAGTCATTCACAACCACTTAAACTGATTTTTTTTTTCTTTGCAGCATCACTCGATCCAAGCCAGATGTTATCAGTACTGTATCCACCCTAATTTTTACCTGTGCTCCCTGTGCGCATAGCCGCTAGTCTGGGGTGTGCAGCCCGTTGAGCAGTCAGAGAGTGGAAAGGCTCTCAAAGGTCACGTCTCTAACACAAATCGGTGAAAAGATCCGTGCGAATGTCTGGTGTTTCGCTAGAGCGAGCTCACTTGTCAAAGCTACAATTACTTCAAAACTGGTAAAATTTGTGAGTTGAATAAGGGAACCAAGGAAGCAACACCTGAGAAGTTTGTTGAAGATGAAACTAGATTTTACATGCCACGGTGGAAAAACAGAGGTGTGGATGCAAAAAACATAGTCTTTATCAGTATTTTTGTATTAAAGACTAGTACAAAAACGAAAAAAATGTAACTATATCGTGCGATTTGATATGGAATATACCTTGTTGAAATTAATGATCCTTGCTTGGTTAATAAAATTTAAGAGGATCCAGAAAGTAATTGTTATCGAACGATAACCATTTTATTGCTCCTTCTGCCAAGTTTCTTTAGGCTCCATTCCCGAGATTCCTGTCAAGTCGTGTGGAGAGATCAAAGCCAGCGAACAAGGGATAGCAGTCAGCGGTAGATATTGGCTGGAGCCTCAGGAAACAAAAATGAAATCCAACAAACTTCTAGTACCCGAATTAGTATTACCGGTATCTTAACTTTCAGAAAATACACGAAAAAATAGAATTGGATCAAAGAATGCAAGTTTATATGGGATTCATACTTTCTCTCCAGGTTTATTGCGACACAATATCATTGGATGAGGCCTGGACTCTTCTCGGTCGGTTTTCAAACAGTGACAACAAAAGCTGATGAATGACTCAGGATACTGGTGGTATGACAGTGCTGAAGCTGTAGGAGAAACCGCTGATTCGTCATACATCGTGGACATAATCATACCAGGGTTCTAACTGGTCAGTGGCAGTGAGCTTAAGATCACGCGCAGTAATGACTTTGGACACACTCCTTTGTGGCAATTGAGAAGGAACTGTCTGAGCGGGCAGACATTCCGCTCCAAAATCACTCGCTGTGGTGACTTCAGAAACGGTTTAGTTTGGTCTGATAGAAATAGAAAATGCCCTCCTTCTGTAAATAATTTCCTGTCATTTATGATTTTATGCTTTATCTGACCGTAACTTTCTTGAGAAACAAAATTAGCAATTCCTTGTAACCAAGAAATCCAGCTAGACAAATCTAGACAAATCTGGCCTGATGTATTACGTGACGTGATTATGCCTATTGTTCCCTTGTTCTTTGACTCTTTTCGCGGGTACATAAAAGTGAAAGAGGTCGTGAAACTAACAACTAGTCAACGCAAAAAATTAGAATGAAAAATTACTTTTTCATGGAAAGGAAAGATTGTAGTAGCTGCGAGCATTTCGACGGAGTTTCAGCCCTGATTTCTTTTCTAGAATGCCAGGACGACGTATCAAGTTATATGCGTTATTAACCAAGCGTGAGGTAAAGATTGCTGGATATTGGACGGGTTCTTTTCAGCAAAGAGGGAGGCTTATATCCAGCCATCTTGACGGAACAAGCTTGGTTAATAAAGGATTTATTTCATTGCAGAAAGGTTTCGCTATATCAAGAATTTGAAGTGCCACCAGCTATCCAGCGAATTTCCTCGGGTGCGAATTAATTTTTTTCCAGCGAGTTAATTTTGGCTTCGAAAGGGAAAAAAATAAAGAGATAGCAGCTACTCCAATCTTTGCTTTCCATGAAATAAGAAGGAATTTTAAAAGACAGAATTTTCATTTATTTTTGTTGTTTTCAAGATGATGGTGAATGAAAAATATATAGATACCCGCACACTTGGGGCAATCAGTAACCTTATTGCTGTATACACTTTCCACTAATAATTATGCTTTTTTTGATGACGCCGTATTTTCTAAAATTGTGTTCTACAATTTTTAAGAAAATTTGATCAGAAAACCACACGGATACCAATTTGAATCTTAAAAAAAAATTTAAAGGCTATTTTATTCGCTTGCATTTTAACAGAGTTTAACTGATAATTTATTTTGTCATTTGATGCTGCATATAACTACCGAAAAAAGTACAAAAAGAGTTCTAAGGGAAAGTGAGTGAAAGGCAGATTAACTGTCTGAGGAAAAAATTAACTAAATGAACTCCTTCAGTACGTATCAATTAATCTCACAGCGTCTCTGTGACGTGCGGGAAAACATCTTTCATATATCCAAATTTGATTGGCTGACACGTTTCTTGGAAGTGTAGTCTTAAATTGGTGGCATATAGTCAGCAAACTGTTGTTAAGCTCCTCAGTTTGCTTGACAGTTCCAAAACATCGAAAGAATTCCTTTTCAGCTAGCTTTGTGCGGACATGCGAGTTTTTCTCCACTTGTACCTTATCTCTGTGGTTCTTCCCCTCGGACAATTTCAGTACTGCCTAGATGGTATGTTTTAAAGCTTGCATTTGTTAAAAAGAAACCTTTATTTTTCTGCTCTTAATTTCTCAGCCAAGCAACATGTCAAAAACAAAAGGAAACGCGCCTTTTCCAGGACTGAAATTCTCGTATATAGAGGCCTAACTAACGAAATGGCTACTGAAACTCATCGTCCACTTTTTTAAAATGCGCTGTTATCTTTTGTTCGTTCAAAGTTATTCTAGATATTACATTTTACAATATGCGAACGTGTGTTTGCAAAGTTTTTAGCTATGACCGAACAAAATCCGCAGTTACTTAATTGGTTATCTTTTTTAAAGCTTATAGCCTCGAATTCTTTTGAGAAACTAATATAAAGATCCACTGGTTTTATGAAGGTCAACCATAACAGAGTAAATAGAGGCTATTAACTCTGACCAAAATTAATGAGCATATTTTCGCAAACTCCGTATACGTGTCTAGTGCTTGCACGAACTCAAGGAACAGCCTCTGGTAAGCCTCACGCTCAGGGAAATAAAAGTTGATTAATTAGGTGAAAAGTTAGGGAACTGTTTGAATTCGAAAAATTGCCCCCCATCTTCTTACATTCTCCTGTGGAATAAGAACCTCTTATTGGGTAAATAATTATTCACTGGTTTCATATCTAGTTGACAATTTTTTTTAACTGAAGAAAACTTGCGTAGTAAAAACGCTTGTCTTGTAATTTTTAAAACTCTGCATTTGAGGCATACTGCTTTCGTCATAACACCCTTCCTTTCTTATGAATTACCCAATTTTTGGAAGCCTAATGAGTAAGTTTTTTCAAAGCTAATAAAATCATAGAGAAAATTGTTGAAACGCAGGAAGAGCAATTATCTTTCTTATAATGCAAAAGGAATACTGGCTGCGAATGAGCGGCAACATCCAAACTTCTCACTTGACAGGTGGCTAAGAGATAGACGACATGGATGTCTAACCATAAACATATTAAAGTTGATTATTTTTAACAACTCTTTATTGGTGCATTTTCATAATTTAGTCGAAATCGATGAAGCGTCGGAAAGAAACCTCAGAAGCGGTTTCCAAGGTTTTTTTCATTTTATTCAACATGTACAGGTTTCATTATAAACAAATTAAGTCACCAGCCACTATAAGTGCACAGACATCAGCTAACGGAAACATGTTAAAATGAATACAATCCGGTAAAATATTTGCAGCCCTTTTTATTCGTTGGATGTCGGCTAAGCACAAGAGTACCTACATCTGCTGACGGACACTTATGGAAAGGAATATAGTCCGGTAAAATATTTACAACTCTTTTTCATTCGTTGGATGCTGAGTAAGTACAAACTCTACTATATCTGCTGGTTATGTTTCAGAAATATTAAGCGGAAAGTTTATGTTGGATTCTGGACATAAAACAGGAATATGCTTGTATTTTTGTCAAACTCAGATCTCTTCCGAGAGGCGAACAATCTTAAGCTTAAGAATAAATTTACTCATTCATATTTAGAATTCTAAATGATAACAAATGTTGGAGTTGTTCTCAATGCATTGGTGGTCATTAAAATTTAAAGAAATTGGAGAAAAATGGGGCTGAGATGCATTAATATTCGCATCGCTCCAAGCATGGATCATGGAGCCTAGATTTACACTTTTAAGTTTGATTTCAGAAAAAGCATATTTCTTTGGCATATAATGTAAGAACCCAAAATATATCACCAGAATGTCAGATGTCATTTCAAGGTACATGTAGGGATGCAATGCAGAGAGCTTTTAAATTATTTAACAGTGTATATAGCTGTAGACATTATTTTTAGCTGTACATAGTTGGTGCAAAGTATTTACATGTCAAACTTGCCCGCAACTGAATTATTTACTTTTCGCGAGAATTGAATACGCTTTTTTAATTTGATTTCATAAGACTCCCGGTTAATTTCTAGGAGCTGATTATATATTTAGAGATTTAGCTTGAGCCCACTACTTTTTTTCGATACTGCTACAAATAGGATGGAAACAGAAGGTCGGTAATTCATACCTGACGCAAATTGAGCATAATTTGAGTTTTTAGCGACAATATTTTCGTTTCAATATCGTATTTTCAGTACAATCCTTTTTTTCAAGGTCAGTAAAAATAAGTTATTGGTATCTCTGAAAGTTCTTGGTGCGACTAGACGATAGCCTTTAATTGATTGTTCTGTCACGCTAACTCGTTGCGTTACACGTCTTCACGTATTGTTTCATTATGCATTGTGGTATAGCACTGGGCATGCTGTCAATTAAATTATAATTTTGTAGGTGCTCCCGGTGAAGATGCTTTCTCGTTTCACCTTAAACGTTTATTCTCAATAAACCCGGTTACGCTGCCGAAGAAGAGTTCTGACCTCGTTTATTTTTTGGGTAATGGATCAGAGCTTGACAAATCGGAACATCGATTTTTTCCCATTTTCTCAGCAACGAAATTAGTTTACCTCGCCTGTATCTACACAGCGGAACATTAAAAACCAATCACGCGAGATTCTTTTGCAGATTATGTAAACATCCTTGAGATCGAAAGTAATCATCTGTTGAAAAGCTATTTGAATATCGTCAAAGAGGAGGAAGAATAGCAGACTTAGTCACAATTAGAAAGCACAGACATCTGAAGTAATTCAAGTTTAGTTGAAAGGCGCTTATCGCAAATTTCTAGATGCGTGTTAACTGGTAAAAAGATCTCAGCTCAAGTTAGACCGCTGGATTATGGATTAGGGCTCTAATATTCAAGAGAGAAAGGTAAAAAGCCATTTGATAACTTGTAATTGTCGAAGTATTATAACATGTTTGTGCATGGAGCCAACAACCCTACTGCAAAACAATTTCATAGATACAAGTAGTGTTTTCACTTCAATTGTAATGCAATGGCATTCGAATTAATTAACGTATTATGAGAAAAATATTGAATTCGGACAAACAAGTACATTGTGGGAAAATGCAGAAGCATATTTGTTGTTTTGCATAATGAAGGCATCTAAAAATCTGAGAACGATGTCCCAGTTAGACTGAGAAGGATTCAGAAAACAGCGAAGTTGCGCGGTTCTCGGGTTGTTTCCAAGAGGCATATATACTTTTAAGTATATAGGCTTAAAAGGCTTTAAAAAGCTTAAAAGGCTTAAAAGCCTTCGCATGAAAGTTTATTCCAAACGCTAAAAGTAATTTCGTTTTTCCAAAGAAAAATTGCGATATGTAGAAATAATTCAGCGTGGATCAGGTCCGTCGGCACGGTTCTATAAGTCCTTGTTTGAAGAGCCTTTAGAATGCTTCCGCTATGTTCTGGAAAGTTCAGAAATATTCGGTTTCCACCGGGAAAAGGTTTTATGGATGAGTGGCGGTCAGTTATGATACCAACACCACAATTTACTGAGAATTTCTTCAATGTTCTTATTAATAAATCCTCTCATAGCAAAAACTTCTAATCAATAATCGCTTGAGTTATCAAAACGACTGTAGCTGCGGTATTTTGCAATGTTAATAATCGACGATCATCGCAAAACTTGCAAGTTATCGTCGACATTTCCTCATTATCTCCATTGGGAAAATATATCACGGCACCTCAGCGATATTTTTATCTTAGTTACGCAATATTTCACTGCAGACTAGCGATGGATAATTTTTCGGCAAATGGTGGATATTAAATTGACCAATTAGAGCACGCGCTTTACTTTGCTTATGTTATAAATACTTGTCTAGCCCCTTCCAATCCCTGTAACTGATTTTCTTAACCATTGCAGTATTACTAAATTCAAGGCAGATGTTCCCAGCACTGTATCTCTTTTACTTGAAATCCTTGATCCCTCTGGTCATGGCTACTGGCCCCCTGTGTAACCTGGCCGAGCAATCAGTGAGTGGAAAAGCTCTTAAGGGTCACACATATAAGTCAAAAAGGGTGCAAAATCCTTACGAATGTTGGGTATTTTGCGACAGTGAAGTCACATGCCAGAGCTACAATTACGTCAAGACTGGTAAAATATGTGAACTGAATTACATAACCGAGGAAGAGAAACCGGAGGATTTTGTCCAAGATGAAACCAGATTTTACATGAGAAAGTGGAAAAACAGAGGTAGGTACATACTGTGTCAGTACTTAAACTAAGTAATGAAAAAAATTAAAATCACCTGACTAAGGTATTTGACACCCTCAGGAGACAGCTATGGCGAGTCTCGACTCAACCCAATGGTTAGGGTTGGAGTTGCAGAAATCTATTGACCTTTTTCCAGTATTTTGATGTTAGGGTTACAGTTTAGGGTTAGGGTTACAGTTGGGTTAGGGTTTGAGCAACCATAAGTCAAGTGACAAGCATTCTCGTTGCCTTCCAGCATCCTGGGGCAAGTAGCCAGATGGCACTGGTCCTGCTGAGCCCAAAACATTTTGCACTAACCTGATAATTTAAAAACTGTTACTTGCACCTTGAGTACTAATCTCAAATTGAGCCCTGCAAGCCTTTTGACAACTACCGTCCCCTTCTAAATCCCTATTCTTTACTAAGATTTACACAAAACTTTCTAGTTTTACTAATATTATAACTAGTTAACAGCTTGCATAGTTAGAGACATGAAAATAGCAATATAGTGACAAAAGGAAGAATTTATTAATTAATTCCTAAACCAATTCACTTTACGTAGTTATATCAAAATGCCTTAGAAGGTACCATAACGTCACGCAAAGGGCCATGTAATTGATTTTGAGTGTTATGCAGTATGTTTAAGGTGATACGTCACGGAATAGCTGTAGGTCCTAAGCGTTGAGGGGGATCGATGTGTAAGAGTATGGATCCTAAATACCTACGAGTTGGGTCGCACAATGGCTGTAAGTCTTAATTGCAGAAAGGGATACGTCACACAGTAGCAGTAGATCTATAAAGCTGAAAGCGGTTTGTCACGAAAGAGCTATCAATTTCTCTTTTTAAATATGTTGTTGGTGATTGTTACTCAGCAGTCTTGTCTCATCGAAAATTTGAAGTTATATTCCGTAATTGACATCATTTTCTATCTTCTTGTGGCCGTAACTTGACAATTTGCTGGTATTTTGAGGATAAATCCATCTGTTATGACTTCTGGGAGAGAAAGTCGTAAGCTTTTACAGCCCAGACTTATAGGCCCTAATTACGTTTCTATCTGAAATTTTGATGCGTCAGTACTTCGTGTTTTTATTATCATTTAGCTGTTTGTACCGCTGTAGGAGTAGAAGATCTTCACATAGTACCTGACGCCCAAATCACAGGAAGTTCCTATTTTTTAAGTTATTATCCGCACATGGGACGGCTAAATGGAGTGAAAGGTTGGTGTCAGAAAACTAAAACAATCACCGATGACTACTTACAAGTTGATATGGGAGCACTGCGCATTGTCTGCGCAGTCGCAACACAAGGGAAGAAAAATGGGTCATTCGTCAAAAGCTACAGGCTTTCCTTCTCTACTAATGGGAGCCGTTGGAGTGCATTTCAGGAAAAAAACATCGACAAGGTTTGAAATAATTCTAACATAATGTCCTCTTGCTTTTTTATGTTCTTGAATAGGTGTGCTGATCATCCTTAAAATATTAATTTGTGAGAGTCACTTGACGGTTTTTGGCTTAAAAATTACGCGAAAAAATCTCGTTGATATTATTTAAGATTATTAAGAAATACTTGATAATTCTATCTTAATTTCGGACGAAAATGTACCAGTCAATTCATGCTAATGATACTCAATGCCATATATCTTAGTTATTAGGTGCACCATGATTAGTAAGTTTAGTGGGTCGTATTTCATTGTACCACCCGCTTCATTTAAAAGTTTGTTTCAATTTAAATCTTACCCCTTAATTCGAACCCAGAGATGTAAAAAATATCGTAATAATCCTTCACGCTTGGGCCATAAATCCGTCTGGAAAATACGAGGTTTCGTAATTTACAAAACAGACCGATAAAACGAGGTTAGTAAGATGGTTATTTCATGCATGGGTTCAGATAGAGCAGGACTATGAGGATATCAATTCAAATAAACTATTTAATTTAGCGGGTCATACAGTGAAATCCAGGCTCTGTTTCTCGAAAGTCCCGGTAACTAAACGAGCCCGAAGCCATGTTTTAAAATCAAAATATAATGAATATAAAAGCACGTTCTGGCATCCAAATCAATCCATTTTGTTTCTTTAGCTGATAATTTTATTGCATTATTTTCAAAACTTTTGAAATCCCCATCTTAAATTAAAACAGAACAGCTTTATGGGCTCGTTAAGTTACCGTAACTTTCGAGAAACGGATCCTAGGTCCGCTAAATTGACAAGTCATGGCGCAAGTACCAACTGACTGATATGATAATAGGTTTTACATTTACATACAGTCTGAAAGAATGTGAGGTTAGATTTATGAAAAGTGATAATCCTTTTTACCAAAGAGACGCCATTTTTTTTAATATCTCAAATTGTAAACAATACTTTTAAGTATTGTTTCAAGTATTGTTGTTTTAAGTGTTGTTTTAAGTATTGTTAAAAAAACTCAATATATCAAAATGTTCTTACCGAAGACAGACTGACTCCGCAATTACCTATCTACAATCAAATCTCCGTAATCATCTACCGAGAATCGAATGTACCCATTATAAATCCATAAGGACGTCATCTGTAACTGCGTAAGAACAATACTGCCGCTCTATAAGTACTTATGTAAATAGTCTTTAATTATAATTTAGCATTAGAATGGAGGGGGTGGGGTTTCTGGATCTTTTATACTTTGTACGCTATAGATTTTAACTTGTAACGTAGGAAATGTATTTTTATCCCATGAACGAATAAAGATATAATATTATTGATATTATTAATTGATCCGCTCACTCCGTTCGTGGCATCATTAGGTGCAGTTTAAGAGATTCGCTGTAGAGAGGGAGGGGAGGGTGATTCGGGCGGTGTATGACTCACTCTCTTCAAGATAAGAAATGATACACAGTCAGGATGATACAAAAAATCTACCAAGCCCAAAAATGCTAGGAAGAAAACTCCTGGAAAATTTTGTGTAAACTATTATAATGTGACATATAATGTCTGGATTTTATTTTGTATTTGCAGATCTTCCAAGGGAACTCAGACTTGAATAGCATTGTACAGCACACTCTGAATAACCCAGTCCAAGCAAGATACATTCGATTTTATCCTGTCACCTTTTCGACATTCCCTTGTATGAGGGTTGAAGTGTTTGCGCAGTGAATGTGGAATCATCAAGAGTGACTTTTACTGCATAAAATGATTGTGTCCGTGAGCTATAGAATACATGTGTTCCATTTTGCGCATTTCATCAGTGAGTTGTTAAAACTTGGGTGTTTTTATAGGTGTAAGTCTGGTATTTTGAGCACTTACTGTTTTGACGAGCCCGCAAGGCGAGTTGGCTGGCTTTATTTATAGAGGGTAGCACTTAAGGTGGCTCGTACCGGTTTTCGTTTTTTTGATGGTTTGTAACTTTGAAAGAATACAACAGAAAGACTGACCAAGGCCAGTTGAACACTTTTACGGGGTTGAATTATATAATCATTGGTTATCCAAAAATAGCTGTCATTTCGTCACTAGCAGTTTCCATGGCAACGCTTTCATAGGCTTATTCAGACGCATTTTTTAGCTTGTGGCTTAAATAATTCGAAAAATAACCCGGTGACCCCATGATTTTTTTCAGTGGTTGCTTTTGGCACTTGAAAAGGAAAATGCACAAAGATTTTTAAAAAATTCTACGAAGCGGAATTTCAGAAAATCTAGAAAAAAGGCAATTATCAGACATCGCAAATTTCCTTCCGTAGAATTTTCTAGTTTTTTTTCTGATGATTCCTTTCGACGTTATTATCATATTGGAACAATAAAAAGAAGGGGTCACCGGACTTGTTTTCATGCAACAGCTTTCGTGAGTTTAGCAATTTCCACGCGCTTTCTCGCGCATTTACAAATCTGGATTCTATAAGATCGACGTTTGCTCATGATCTGTTATAGCTACCGCTGACAATTGCGTGTGCTCGCGCGCGCGCCTACGATCTGATGTTTACAGACGTTTACTGCTAATTAAGAAAATCATTAAACAGCTGTCAAAGATAGCCTCCCGGGCTCATCTTAAAAATCCTACACACGACTTCTGGCTATATCATATTATTTTCCTTTAAGTTTCAAAGTCTTCTTCCACTTCAGGTAGATTATCCTTCACTTGAGTTCTTCTTTTTTCGCCGTCGCAAGATTTCATATCGGTTGAATATTTCTTTTAAATGTGAAGTGAAGCAACCTTTACTTCTCCAGAAATCGTCTTCTTTATCTTAGTTTCTATCTCCTGCATTCACAGTAGCCGCTCAACACATCAAATACAAGCTCTTAGGTAAACTTCTCACAAAAGTAGAAAAAATTCCACGCGCCGCCATCTTTGTTTTGAATTTTCATCTTTTGATCTCGCGCTTCTTTCGCACGTTTCTCTCGCGCGCGTCACTCAAGAGTGACCTGTTCTCCGCGCGAGGAAACTGGTACGATGGCTCATACCAGCGCTATGTTGGTGTTCAACTTTTAGCAGTTGAACACCAACATAGCGCTAACTCGCCGAAAACGCTTCAAAATAGCCTGAGACGCTAGGAATCAACAAAGAAAACAACAAGGCAATAAGGTAAGCCCATTTTATTTCAAAACAAGGCATTTTTTCTCTCTTTTAAGGCAAACCGATAACATTCCATACAAACCTTTATAAATATAAAACGTTGCGCAACACGGTAAGAATCACGTCCGCTTTTCAAGTAATGAGCTTGGGCTGCCTGTGATGAGTTGAGTTAAGTCCCGAATGAATGGAGAAACTTATAAGCTCTACCCTTACCATAGAAAAATGATATCCTGTAATTCTAGAACGGGTTTGTCAATCAATCCTGACTTAACAAAGACAACGCACTATTTCCGACACAGTGTAAGTAGACCCACATGTGGTGAATGAATTTTAGATGTTTCCAGCGTTATTTCGTAGGTAGATGTCATGTTGTCCTTGATAGCCCCCAAACGTTGGTCCAAAACTACTACAGCGGTAGATTGCATATCCTTGATATGGTTATTGAGCCAGCTTAACAGGTTTATAACCATGCACGTTGTAGAGCGAGAAAATAAAGGCTTTAGCCGCCGATGTATACCTACAAGAACCTCAGTTCAGCCAGGGAGATTGATCAGAAGAATGTTTGCTAAGTGTAATCGCTTCGAGACTAAATCGTTCCGAATGTTGTAAGGCTCCTTGAATTTTACACTAAGTGTTTAAGCTGTATTTCTTTTCTAATAGGGGTATGTTTCTAACGAAATTGTGGTGCTGCGTCGACGGGGGATATCATAAGATAATTTGGTTTTGTCAGCTTAGTTGATACTGCAAATCTGCCACCTTGAAGAGTTTCGAAAGCTTACGTTTCGAGCCGTAGTTCTTCGTTAGGTTGAAATGTCTACAAAAGAGTGCTCCGGTCTCTGAATATGTTTCAAGGCTTAATTAGCTCTTGTGTACTTGCTTTCGTCGCATTTTTAAAATATCTTCGCCATAAAAATCTTCTAACAAAAGATACAGCCACTTCAGTTTCCAACCAACATTCCTGATTCGTAAATATCGAACACTACTTGACTATGTTGATTTGTTCAAATCAAAAAATCAAAACGATCGCTGATTCGTTCGAATCAACATAAAAAAAAATTATTTTAAAAATTTCAAGTTACAATTATAGATACATAAGCGTATGTTCATCTTGATGATCGAGAAGTAAATCACGCGGAAAGTTTGCGACGTTTGTAGGATGGTAAAGAGTTGTTTTATACGTGCACGAAAGGGGATGACGAAGTAGGAACGACTGCGGCAACAAAAAGCCTGATAGGTGTTTTTGGTTTTTTTCGCTGTTTTTTTTTTCTTTGTTTTTTTTCCTGTGAGGCCAATGAGCAATGAAGCAACTTCGCCAGATTTACTGAAGTACGAACTGCTAATGTAAATTAAAATGGAAATGTTTAGAAATATCAGCGTAAGTTCGCTTAGAAAATTTTGTTGTAGCTCATAGTGCATATTGCTCCAGCTACAGTCAGACCGTTTTGTTCTAACACCAAGTTTACCATAAGTCTTATTCTCCATTTCTTAGATCAAAAACTGGCCAAGGTTATATAACGGCATTCATTGACAGGCAAAACAGTAGATTTGGGTTTTATTTATTCATCCCATCACCGATATCATCTGCAGATGCAATAACTTTGTGAAACTAACACTGCAGCAGCTTCCCTGCACCAAAATTTCTCGCTTATTGAAGGTCACCTCGTAGATGCGGAACATCTTCATTCTGAAAAACAAAACAAAACAAAAAAATCAATAGAAGTTGTTTTTAGTTCAGTAGGGAGTATCTGTCGATAACAGGAAGGAATCGACAGAATTCGACCGCAACAACGTTTAATGCGCAGGTTTTAGCTGGTCACAGCATCTGTTCATTTATTGTATACGAATAAAGCCATGTGAAAGCCATATCATAGACTGGACTATGTTAAACCAATATTTAGCCGACATTTAATTATCTGTGTCAGAGAACTAAAACTACATTAAGATACCTATTACACGAAGTCATTTTTTTGCGTATCTATTTAGCTAATCATATGTACAAATCAATTCTGATAGAGGAAAAATTTTAAAAAAATTTAAAACACGGCTTTTTCAAGCCCTAAAGAGCTCTTATTTTGTCTCAAAGATGTCCTGCAGACTGGTGACGAGTCAGCGGGTGATGGCGCATAAAACTGTGAAAAGTCTCAGTTGACACTAATATCTCTTTTAATTTTGTATTAGGGGCCAACCATTTAACTTTTGAGGGGGGTGGGTGATTTTGAAGAAAAATTTCCCCCAAGCACTTGTTGGACGAAAAAAATTGCATGCAGCCCAAATGTAACAGAAAAAATGTACCAAAAAATCGGAAAAAATATCCTGCACAGCAGATTGTTAGGAAAAAAATTTCTTGATGACCAGAAATCACCACCCCCCCCCCCTCAAAAGTTAAATGATCGGCCCCTTAGTCAACGTTGAAATACTCTTGAAATAATGTCCGATAGCGGTGTATAACCTATCTTTGGCAAGCACGACCGAGCGTTATGATACATCTTACAGTGCGGTTGAGCCCTACGAAGGAGAACCGCGCGCATTAAACGAAGATTTCGACGAAGACTGCGGACAAAGACGGTTTCTCAACCGTTATGTTCAGGTCAAGATCAGAAACAAAATTCCCGTTACTGAATGTTTAGTTCGTTGCGTCTGTGTTTAGTTTTCTGTTACAAAATCTATGTCAAAGAGGGGTAGCTGTGTTCGTTTCTGCAAAAGTTCCTCTCGGTCAGTGCTCTAGAGTTTCGTTGCTACATAGTAATTCCTTCAGCAAACCGAAGGTAACTTCTGACGGCGGCATCGAAAGGATCTGCTGTATCACGAGCACGATGATTTTTCGCCGAGAAGTCATCCGGCAGTTATACTGCAAGTTTCTCCCTTCGTCCGAGATTGCAAAGACAGAGGCTATCGTCGTCGTCGAACTAATCAAACGGAAAACGAGTGAGTTTATAGTCTTCTGATTCAGTTTTATCTCAAATAGGGATGTGAATAAAGAAAAACGTCTCTAGTTTCAGTGCAGCATTGCCACGTAACCCATTTCGCTGACATCAGCATTGAAAATGAAAATTGCATATGCATCGATTTTCACACAGCACTTGGATTCCAGCTACCATCTAATTCATCAATATTTGTGTTTCACATTTTATCTCGTTACAGTGCTTTTATTGGAATTAGAATTGATGGCTTGTGAGATGGATTTTTGGAAACCCAGGTTATTCAGACGATAGGATAGCGGCCAGCTCAGGAAAGGGCTTAGCCTTAACTACAATTGATGTATTTCAGTCATTAAAATAGTATGGAAACTACAATTCGTGAGATTTTTATACGATAAATGTTGTAGTGAGGAAAGGCAAGGAGTGTGAATACATCTCAAGGGCATGAAATAAACAACAATATAAAAAGCTCACCATTCCTCGCTTGCGAAATTCCAGCCGAATAGTGGGAACAAGCCCATTAATCAGCATTCCTTTTACTATAGCTGAATTCAATAGCGAACTTCCTCTGAATTGACCTGTCGTAAGGGTTCATAACAGCCGTCTTCGATGTCGGAGTGGACCTTAAGGCTGACGACTTTGAAGAGTAAAATCTCCTTGACGTTGAAGATCAAAACGCGTTCATTTTGGGAAGTAGTGTAAAGAAATATCCGGTGTATGTGTACTATTCTTGTAGCTAACACGCAATATGCTCGACTCTCCTACATTTCATAGTTTCCGATGTGTCTTCGTAGTTTTCTACGTCACAGCTATGCAAGATCGATGATCGTTTTGGCCGCCCGTCAAATGCGGGCACTTTTTGAAAAAATAGTTCTTTCAATGCGCAAAAAAATGGTCAAGAAGAACTTGCTAGGCGCTAAGGTCAATTATGTCAAATTTTAGATACAGCTATCAACCAGAAAACGCAAATAAAAATCCTGTCGTGGGCACTTCAATGCCACGTAATATGTTTCATCATTGGAACATGAGCTCATGTTCTCTTGTGCCAATTTATATCTTTGCTTTATGACGTTAAAACTTATAAAAATAGGGATGATTGGAAAACATTTAAGGGGACGCACAATCCTCAATAGATTTTAAAAGCCTGTTTGCAACGAATCCTGGTTCCTTTTATTTCTTATCATTATTTTTATGACTTTCCTCGTTTTAAGTGTAATGTGGCCTTGATACGTTGATAAATATAAAATCATAAAAATTCATAATTAAACTGAAGCTTACTGCTATTCTAAAATAGATTACCTCTAGGATACGACTTGTTTTGATTGCCAGTGAACAAGCGTAGTTAAAGTTTAGTGAGAATTAGCTACCTGTGCCATGGCCAAAAGTAGTTACGACTACTCAAAATGTACATAGCCACAAAATCATTGGCCATGATTATTTAAGTGAAGTCAAACGGCATCAGTAACTGAACGCAGATGTATGAATAAAAAGAAAGGCGTGGCTGAAGTAAACACAAGAGAACAAGCTTTTGATTTGATTATGTTCATCATATTGTCCAGCTGACTGAAGTCTTCTTCCTCAACCACTTGGCCATCTTTACCGGCAATTGAGAGAAGGGTACTCTGATGTATACCAGGACCAATCCCTACAGCAGTAACTCTAACATCCTTTGTCTTTGACAAGATAAACGCATGCCATGAATGACACGTTTTCGTATATACCAAAACAGTGGATAGCGATGAAGACATGCTCTAAAGCTACGAAAATCCCTGGCTATTTACCTTCAAGCGAAATTTGCGCCCGATATTATTGTAATCGTTGCAGGAATAATGAATTTAAATCATCTTTTTATGCGATATCATCCTACTGTTTTATCAAATAGTAAAACAACTATTCACCTCAGTGTTAGTGCCTAGAGGTGGATATTCATCGAGCCGCGAAGCTGCGGGGTAAATATCTACCACTCATCACCTTCACTTCTGTGGATAGTTGTTAAATATCATGGATTGAACCAACCTCACAATCAAGCCAGCTTGTGAAATATCACGAATGCATACATACATTCACACACACACACACACACACACACACACACGCACACACACACGCACACGCACACGCACAAACAGGCATATACACTTGTAGATACATTTCAACATGATTGTGTAACATGTGTACATAGCTAGCAGGGTATCTTTGCGTTGAATGTGATTGGTTGGTCCAGTAAACATAAACTCGCTTTCAACAACAGTGACACTTTATTGTTCGACCTCGTGCTTTTTTCGCGCCCACATGGGATCCAGGGAAACCCAGCGACCGCATCAGTGATAAAAGTTATCATCCGAATCCAATTTTACTTTCGCATTTGGTGAAATAATTTCCTTACATCTGTTACGTTACTACTGCTTAAACATTATGTGAGAAAAAATAAAAAACAAAATAACTACTATAATAAACTCATTTTGAAATATTTCGCTATTTCATCGGCAAATGTCTTGAAGTTAAACTTTCTGTTGTCTTTAGGTTTTATTGGTTTTCCATCTGTGAGTACAATCATGACAGTGTCTGGTCTATCTCCTCCTTCCTCGGTAAACAGCTGATTCGGTGCCATCTTTAAGGCCAGATCAGTACGGGTTTGTAGTTCCAGCTGACGAAGTTCTTTGGCTATTTTCTCCAATAGTTCATTCTTGTCATGATATTGTGATTCTGAAAATTTAAACACCATTCGCGCCTTCTGATGAAGCCGAAGTGGTCCCCATGTGATGCAGGGTGGATTTTTTAACCAGGTCACCCATGAAGATGATAGCCTTATTGAGATTGCCTATTCCCACACTCTTAGATTTGTGGAGAACGATTGCAATGTCTAGTTCAGCTGTGCATGGAGGAGCTGTTGAAAAGGAAGAGTGAAATATCTTGAAGAAAAGATCTAGTAGATCTAGTTTGGACTCCGTACGTACTCTCGCTGAAATCATGTATTACATAATAGATTATCCCATGGAAAAAGCGCACGAACGATTTTTATTCACGAGTTGCGATACATCAAGTATTTCACTCCACTGTGAGGTACTATCGTTCGTGTCTCTGATTGAACGAACGATGTAATTTCACAGTCGTTCGCTCTTCTGATTGGTTGGTTGTGTATTTTGTATGAATTTAACGCAGGCTTTTTTCATTTGTAAATCTCAGTATGTATGAAATAAATTAAAAGCATGAAACTGCCTGGTTTTCTCTTTACTATTGATTTCGAATAATAACAAAAAGAAAACTGTCGTAAGATTTTAGAGTAGCACTCACGGCATTCTTGTTCATTGCATGAAACTGTCTTTTTCACTGGCCCCAATTCACTGCAGTCTTTTCCATCGTTAGACGGCGGGGGATTGGTGCAGGTTCTTGTAAACGTTTTTACTCCTCCTCCGCATGTCACACTGCACTTTAACTCAGACCATTCAGAGAAGCCACCATCAATCGCTGGAGTGAGAAAATAACGCTGATTCAGCTATTTGTCCAATAAAACAACAATTATAATTCGTGACAGCATCTTTGAAT